>NC_092806.1:106875159-107181151 GCF_040954645.1 Diabrotica undecimpunctata
TTGAAAGTTTGAATTCGAATGAATGTTTTTGGTAACTGTTTTAATAAAGTCCCTGATATAGGCGGAAATTGTTAAAAAACATATGAGCCAAACTGGCGCACTCGCGTTTTTATATACAATTAGGGTAAAGAGTATAAAAGAAAAATCGTTGATGTCTAAATTTCCTAGCGAAATACCTTTCTAATAACAGGTAAATAACAGACCTCATAGTCTGTTTCCTATTTAAAATTATAAATTTGTGGTACTAGATGGAAGGGGGTTGACAAATATCCGATATCTATATCGTTAAAAGATGACCCATATGAAACAAAAAACGACCTCTCTAAGCATTTTTACAAAATATGAATATTACCAAATATCAAGCTGGAATATTTTACGGGGTAAATCCTATAAAAGTAATTATACAGCACTGATATGGCCGCATAATAATACTTTTTCTCCAGATCGTCTGAAAAACGGGGTATTTTGCAATTGCTGGCAGCAGCTTTCCATAAGAGTAAATGTGTTAGATTGAGGGAGGAAATCAATTTTTGGCTAGATTCTGAAGAAATTTGAATTCTAAGATTAATTTTGGTCATTTTTGCTCTTTTTGTCAGGGAGGGACAGAATAGTTCGTCGGATCTACACGTATGATACATCAGTGAAAAGGAGAGGGGGCAGCAAATATAGTGAGATATAATAAACAACATAGCGGCATTGTCAAAGACCTGTTTTTCAGAAAATCTGGTTCAAAAGTATTATTATGCGTCCTTATTGGTGATATATAATTACTTGTATATACGATTTCTTTTATATCTTCTCATCTGTAGAATATGTTGGTTCCTTTTTGCGCAGTGTAACATTTAAGACTATACTTAGATTACAATTACACCTAATTACATCTATTTATACATAGATTAAGTAATTTTTGCTATAAATCTTCCAAACGCGAATACACCATGTGAATTTTTGATTTTCACGACCAATATTTTGTATAATTGAGTTTCTTTTGACCAACTGAATGTATTACTTCACATATACGTCACCTTTTTACATTAATTATTTTTTCCGTCTATATGAAGATGTCATTTTTTAAATTGGCAAGCTCCTTTTAATTTAAAAAAAAACTGTTTTCCTTTTAACAGCAGCTTTGTTCTTACAGATATAGACTGATACTGATAACGAATGATTTACAAATATATGTACAATGTATACATGTATATATATATATATATATATATATATATATATATGTATATATATATATATATATAAATACAATGTGTGTATATACTATATATATACAAAGTGTGTTAAATTAAGTCGGTATCATGTGAGAAACATTTTTATTATTAATTTTAAGTAAAAAGTTATACTTATTAAAAAGTTTGAATGGTGTAAAACCTAAGATATTAGATATCCAGTACATATCCAATTTAATTAATATTATACGAAGAACCTAAAATATGTCAAAAGTTATGAATTTCGCTAAAAAGTAATGTACCTTTATATTTCGCCATTTCGAAAATTATTGTAAAAAAAAGGTGTTTGTAATTAAAAACTGAGTTATAATAATGCAATTTCATGTTTCTAATTGAACACAATTTTTTGGAAAATTTTTCATAAATTACCGATGACAAACATTATTTTGATTTATTACACATATGATAACTCCTTTATTATTAATTTTACGAAAAACAGCTGTGTATGGTCTAAAACCTAAGCTGCAACTATCACATATCAAATTTTATTAATCTTATATGAGGTATGTCCAAAAATATGAATTTCTCTCAAGAGTAAATTACCTTTACTCTTACAAACCCAAACGATACCTAGCAATAATAATAATAACAATGATACTAAATCAAACGAACACATAACCTTAACGTGCAATAATGGCATCTTTAACATAAAATAATGGCAAAATATGATAATGTTGGACATAAATCGTCAAAATCCAAGGTAAATACAGATCATCAATCAAATGTTATTTATAAAATAAATTGTAATGACTTTAATTCGACATATATTGGTCAAACATACAAATACCTACATAGAAGAATTGTTGCACACAAACATAGTGTACAAACCAACAGATTAAATACAACAGCCCTAGCCAAGGATTCTCTAGAAAATAGCCATTCTTGATTTTGAAAATGTGCAGATTTTTGAAAAAGAACAAAATTACAACAAAAGATGCATATTGGAAATGATTCACATAAAAAAAGATCTTCTACTAATACCAAGAAATTCTGTCAATAATAAGACTGACATCAAAGATTTTTCTAATATGCATCATAATTTAATCAATTGCACCATGGCAGATATTTTAAGATATAAGCCTGAATCTCTCGTGTTACAAGTTACCTGCCAGATATCATCAGTCAATGTCAGATACCAATTTTTTAATGTATGTTAACCTTCTAAAAAGAGTGTAAACTTGAAATAACATGTAATGTTTATAAAATAAACTGCTTATTGAAAATGGCATATACACGAAATTTCATAAAAATCGGTTAAACTGTTTCGAAGGAATATGGCAACTAACTCTGTGACATTAATATGACTAATAAAAAATAATGTATAATAATATAAATACAGTGAACGGCTAAATTATGGAATATTATCATTATTTCGAGAACCGTCGAGTTTTGAGGGAAATCCCGAAACAGGTCGATTTTTGTTATAAAATACTCATGTTATAACGTGCATGGAGTAGGGATGATGTCACCGTTGTAGGTGTAGTGACCCAATCGTTAATTTTTTTAAATAGAAATCGGTATAATGCGACAACTCATTTAAACGAGAATTTAATTCTCTATTTAACGACATTACATTTTTAACTAAAATATTTTTTTAAGGGTACAAAAACAATTTTTTTTAATTTAAATTCAACTAAATTACAACTAATGAATTAATTAATAATGTACTTTAAAGTAACCAAATTATGCATAATAATTATTTTAAATTAAATGTTCGAAATGCCATACATCGGTTTCTTGACAATATGCGAATCTACGGACACATTCATCAAGTACATTGCGGATGACTTCTGGAGTAATTAGACTCATTTCATGTCTAATTCTATCTTTCAAGTCCTGTAAGTTTTGGGGTCTGACATAAACTTTTGATTTTATGTAACCCCACAGAAAAAAGTCTAGAGGTGTTAGATCTGGCGACCTTGCTGGCCACTTTATAAAACTTCATCTTCCGATCTACCTCCTGGGAAAGCAATGATTTAAAAATGGACGTACTTCACGTGCGTAATGCGAAGGAGCTCCATATTGTTGAAACCAGAAATTATCACTAGATAAATTTGGATTATTGGCATTTGGATACATGTTAGCAAGGACAGGTATAAGTTAATTTCTCAAAAAAGTTAAATAACGTACTCCTGTTAGATTTTCTTTAAAGAAAAAACGGCCAATGATTCTGTCATTAATAATCCCTGCCCATACATTTACTTTCTGAGGATATTGCGTGTGTGACTCAGTCATCCAATATGAGTTTTCTTGACTCCAATATCTGCAATTTTGACGATTCACGGTACCATGTATAAAAAATGTGGCTTCATCGAAAAAAAGGTTTTGATTGATGAAATGTGGATTCTTCTTCTTCTTCAAGTGCCATCTCCGCGGCGGAGGTCAAAAATCATCATAGCTATTCGGACTTTTAAGACGACTGCTCTGAAAAGTTCATTTGATGTACATCCGTACCACTCTCTCAGGTTGCGCAGCCATGACATTCTACGCCTCCCTATGCTTCTCTTTCTTTGGATCTTTCCCTGCATAATCAGTTGGAGCAAGGTGTATTTCTCTCCACGTGTAATATGTCCGAGATATTCTAATTTTCTTGTGGATTGCGGATACATAAATCCTGCATAATTTCAGAAAATTGAAGCCGGCGATCGGGATCGTCGTCGTTTAAGTCCTGATGTAGTTTACTTTTGTAGGGATGGTATTTTTCTTTTTTTAAAATACGTAATACCGATCGTTGGTAAACTCCAGCATGTTTGCCCATTTGTGTTGAACTACTGTGAGGATTGTCATGTATATTTAATAAAATATCAAGTTTCACATTGCCTTTAATTTTAGGACGCCCAGCGTTTGGAATATGTTTACCGTGCCCAGTTTCTCCAAATTTTCGGACTATTTTACTTACTGTTGATTGGCTGATGGGTCTGTCTGAATATTTTGCGTTGAATAAATTGCATACCTCGTTCTGTGTTCTTTTTTTTTATTTACGCATCCGCTAAGAATTATTATTTCTATGCGTTGTGTTTCATTTAGGTGAGCCATAATTTAGTATTCAAAAGTAAAAACTACAATTGACAACTGATGACAATTTACAAAATCAAAACATTTACGTCAATAAATATTACAGTAATTATGCCACTATCACTTGCTTGAATTAACATTTGACAAAAAATTTCAGTGTTTATGAGATAACTTTTGTGTCCATTATTACTTTTACTTATTTTTGCTTTTTTAAGTATTTACTTCCGAAAGTCATGGCAGGAACCGATGGATGGCATTTCGAACATTTAATTTAAAATATTTGTTATGCATAATTTGATTACTTTAAAGTACATTATAAATTAAGTCATTAGTTGTAATTTAGTTGAATTTAAATAAAAAAAAATTGTTTTTGTACCCTAAAAAAATATTTTAGTTAAAAATGTAATGTCGTTAAATAGAGAATTAAATTCGTTAAATAGAGAATTAAATTCCCCTTCCCCTTCATTATACCAATTTCTATTTAAAAAAATTATGGTTATGTCACTACACTCACACCGGTGACGTCATCCCTACTCCATGTACGTTATAAGATGGGTATTTTATAACAAAAATCGACCTGTTTCGGGATTTCCCTCAAAACTTGACGGTTTTCGAAATAATGATAATATTCCATAATTTAGCTGTTCACTGTATATATTTACATATATATATATATATATATATATATATATATATATATATATATATATATATATATATATATATATATATATATATATATATATATATATATATATAAAGTAGTTAGGTATTATTGACTGACACGTTATGTAAAATAAAGTTTTATATATATATATATATATATATATATATATATATATATATATATATATATATATGTATATATATATATATATATATCAGTATTTAAATGTCACATCAGTGTGTTAAAGTGGTTTTAATAAACCTAAATTTTTTATACAATTCCACTTATAAAGTCTCTAAGCATATCCTCAAATGTAAATAATTAAGGTAAAGTATCCATTATTCTTTCCATTAATAAAGAAACAACTTTTCACATCAGCCAATTAAAGTTGGCACAAAATTCTACGACCAATTTTTACCTCAAGCAGACCCGTAAAAGCTTTTTAAATATTTTATATTCTGTTGAAATATAACGGTGAAATCCCGTCCCCAGTCGAGCTAAAACCAACAACGACACAACAACGAACTTAATGAGAAGAAATGGAAGAGAATAGGAAGTATTAAGATATAGTGTTGGACAAGAACGTAACTAAGAAAGTTCCAAGGGAATCAATAAGTAAATTTTTAGACAAAACACCATTAGTAAAATATACCTTTTATGTATAAAAAATAGTTTTTAATGCACGTTTGTAATATTTCTTAATAATTTAATATTTTTAGTACTTTTTTATACTTTTTAATACGCTAATAGCGCTTTTGTGCATAGTTTTATTTAATCAAACTTGATGTTTTCTCACAATAAGGGAAATATGACATAAGTGTATAGGATAGTGATATTTTTGTGTCATAAAATTTGTTTCTGTGCAGATAATTCTTAACAAAAATCATATATGTATCATTGTTGTCCCATTAAGACCTACTACATGTTGCTGGGCAACCAAAATATTTAATAATCTGAGTCTCTTAGTACTAGGTATGTCCACAAACGTTAAATATAAGACAATATTAATTTTATAAGTTTAAAGTAAAATGGTTAGCGATAGTTCTGAAACTAAAAATACTACACCAGACCTGAGATTATAAGTCAATGGGTTATCATTAAGCTAATTACCTTTAGCTCCAAGAGAAAAATATGAGTTTAAAAGATTTTTATTTTTAGCAAAAAGTGTGGATGTAGAATAACTGTAGCGTATAATCTCATTTAAAATGAGGTACGGACTGATGCTAATGCCGCTATTTTGGAAATTTGAAAGTTTCTGCACTTGTTGCATAATATACCGTAATATAAATTTAACCTGGATGGAAGGAAAGGATGTCCAGAATTTAAGTATTGTTTTGGGTAATGAAAAAATTAATTACAGGGAAAGTTTATTTTTAAAATTTAAGATAAGTGAAGAATTCTAGCTCTAAAGTTGTTCAAAATATGACGGCTTTTAAGTGTTTTGAAGGACACAACGGCGTGCGCTGGAAAGTGGCTTTGAAGATCTCTAATTAAGTAAAAAGAAAGTTAAAATCATACAAATTAAAGAAAAATGAATAAAAAATGGACTTAAACAAAAAAGAATGAGGGTGCCACCTTATCTTTGCGTTGAGTGACAAGGAAAACTAGGAATCCTACATGTCGGAGGATTCAAAAACTAAAAAAAAATAGGTAAAACCTTTTTGTAAAATGTCCCATGTAAAAAGCAATAATCACGCTCACCTTATATGGAGTATATTCAAACTTATTCAAATTGTGCGCTTTCTCTCCGACAGATGGTAAGTTTATTAGAGACAAAAATAATATATAATAATTAATTACGTTTATTGCTAGCTAAATTACAAAAACCTAGTTTAATCGGACGTATAAATTTCATTTAATAAACACAGAAATGTCCATTACCGAATGATACCCTCAAACATATATTTAAAAAAAAAGTATAATGTTTTTCATTCGATGACATAGCAAAATATAAAATAACAATAAAAAAACTGAAAATAATTAACAAAAATTGGGAATTTACCCTGATCATATAAAAATTCACATACATTTATTTTTACATTAAATACATACAAATAAAATAAAGAGATTATTCCTGTTACAATAAGACATATCCCGTAAAACACTTTACTGACCACTGCACGACCGAAAGTTAAAAAAATTTAAGCTCTTGCATTTTTTAGTAATTAGCAGGAGTACCAAAAGTAAAAAAAACACTTATGGTGATTTTTGGGATTTCTTTTAATCTACCTATTAGATCTTTCACTGCAATTCTTGATTTCTGTAGTCAGTAATAAATGGATGAACCTCATTCTAGGAGTGGTTCTGGACCAAAGTAAAAATCCATGGAAGATAAGAGGCAGCTCAACAATAAAACCATAAAATATTTCAATATCCAAACATTAATGTACCGGGATGGTATACGTTGGCACCATCTGACTCCACCGCCAACATAAGAATTTGATCTCATTCCCTTACGATGTTTATTGGGAATCTGATAGTACTGGGCTAATTCTAGCACGACTTGGCTTCAAGCCAGACTTTAACTTCATTTCCTGGCATGTAAATGAACTAACGTAATAATATGGACGAAACAGAGAAAACGAGTTAAGAGAATAACAGTAACTAGCTATTTCGGTAGAGGCATCAGGCCATATAAACTAACAATTGGATTTTGTATTTATACTAAAGTATTTTTATTTGAAGATTTTGAGATGCAATTAAAATGTTTTAATAAAGTAATATAATAAAGTTTATATAAAGTAATATAAAACTCACTTTCCAATAATTATAGGACGTAAATTGTTGTACGTTTCCAATAATTATAGAACGTTTAATTGTAAATAAAATGTTTATATAAAAATATAATAAAGTTTATATAAAGTAATATAAAACTCACTTTCCAATAATTATAGGACGTAAATTAAAACCTTACCATACTGGGTGAAAAGTAAAAATGCTACAATACTATTTTGCGTTTATAAATACAGCGACCGACAAGTAAGTGTGAATTTTTTAATATACCGAAAACAATACGTATTTTCATGATAATTTTGCGAACATAACAAACTCTCTATCAATAATTATAACTCCTGTATCCTCAACCAAATCAAAAATTTCTCCAATATTTTATATTTTTTTATCTAAAAAACTGCTTGCAACTACAGACATCAAAAAAGGAACACATCAAATTGAAAAGAAATAGTGCTTCAAATTTTTAAGATTATAATTTTACTAACACAAGATAATTAAATGCAAAGATACTCATGAAGTGCCGACATTTAAATTACATTCAAATTGTAGGTACGGTGAAAATGATTCACAAGATGATGTACGATATTTTGATGTGTCTCGGAGTGGGATTTCGCGATTGTAGTGTCTATATTATGTAGAATTTGGTAATTTCACTGAAATGTATCAGGGTCGTCAACGTGAAACTCCTCCTCGACATGATGGGTATGTGGTAGGATTAACCCATGTTACCAAAATTTGAGGAATAGATTACAAGAAATTGACCTGCATGCCAGACGTACATTGAGGGCCCCCATGTTACGTCAAGGAAATCGTGGACTCAGATTAAGGTGAGAATAAAAACATGTGGCAGTGGGGCTTACAAGAATGAAGTTCTGTGGTTTTAGCGTGGTGAAGCTAGGTTTTATCTCTGCCCTGATAAAAAAATAGTGAGAGTTTGGAGAGGACCTAGTCGACAAGGGAGACTAATCTTCCATTTTCCGCTGCTGTAGGTCGTGATGTGGAAGCATACAGCAACAGAAAGAGATTGGTTTCATAATGATCTGCACAGTCTTTATACTAGGCAAGATTTGTAAAATCTTTTTAAACAGGAATGGATCCTATTGTGTCAAAACAAAATTAATGATTAATTTTAAGAATACCAAGAAGGTGTTAAATTTTAAAGAATGCTGTTAAAAAAATCACAGATTATTAAACACATTTTTTGTTAGATTTTAGTTTTTTATTCACTTTTATGTTAAAAATTTCAATTAAATTAGTGAACTTCGTAACTTTTCTTTGATTATTCAATCACAAAGAAATCATAGTTGGTACGCTAAAATTGTTTTCACTAAACTTTTTAGTTTATTCACTTACCTTTTTGCAAACACATCCGGATTCAGAAGATACTTTGTATATTTTTTTGAACATTTTTTGATATCAACTTTGCAGTAGGTTAGTTCGGGGTCTTAATAGATTGGCTTATTGAATATAAATCATGGAACTCCTAATATTGTTTTTATTATTTTGGATTAAAATCTTTTTATGAATTTAGAAATTGATTTTAATTTTCTGCTTAAAAACCAATACATCTTTCTCAACTTATGACACAGTGATTTTTGCTTAGTAAAGATATGATTTCTCCAGATTATTATTCTGTCCAAGTACATACCTTATTTTGTAGGATTTCTGAGGATATTTTGTAACTTTTATTAAATAATAGTATTGCCGTATCATCTTTAAAAGTGGCTCTGGTGATCTTTGTATCTATCTGTAGGGCAGCAGTAAATATAAGGTATACAATGGGTTTTAGGACGCTTTCTTGGGACACCCCAGCGAGAATTTGTTATATTCTTGTGTATTCTTACATATACTTTACCTGGAACGTTTTTTTGGTGATGTAGGACTTTAAAATTATATAGTAATTTGTTGGTAAATTCTGTTTAAGTGAACGTAAAAGATTATTATGCCATTTTTTTATCAAATGCCCGGCTATTGTCAAGGAATACCGCTAAACAGTACCTATTATTTTCAGTATTCATTGATTCTCTCTACATCTCTATGTATCTGTTGTATTGTTGTATATTGTTTTGTTAAACCAAATTGGTATGATGGTATTAGTTTTTAGTTTTCCAGTATAGCAAGTGTCAGCTTTTAAAAAACTTTGGAAACCACTGGAAGAGAACTAATAGAACGATAGGACTGTATATTTTCTAGTTCTTTTCCTGGCTTTGGTGCTCATTTTTATCTGTGCTAATTTCCATTGTGGTGAAAAATTACCTAATATTATTATAGGGTTAAATAACTGTGTTAGAAATTGGAAACTTTTCTCTGGGACTTGCTGCAGAGTTTTTTCAGTAATACGGTCTTCTCCTGTGGCCATTTTTGGATCGATGTTGTGTTGTATAATATATTTTATTTAACTTTTTTTGAATATTATTTCAGGAATTTCTAGTTGATAAAGTTTTGCAAGTACTGAAATAACCTTTTCTTGAGTTTGTGGAGATTATAAACTATCATTTGACATAAAAACTTTTTTAAGGTGTTTCGCAGATGTCTCAGCTTTCGGACTTTTCGCCCATTTTTTCTCTTTCTGTTCTAAGGTAGCATTAAATAGTTTTGCCTTCGTAAGGTCCTTGTAGCTTTCTATAACATGTAGTCAGTGGCTTGGGTTGTATTTAGTTTTTGTATTACTCAAAAGTTTTTTTCTGTTTTTATCAGTTTTTTCATTACTTTTTGTACCTTATTAAGATATCTTACTCTTGGGTAATCTTTATATTTGCCATTATTTTCTGAGCCTTTTGTTTTCCATTATTTTTTTGTCTATTGTATTCTAGAAGTTTTATTCTTGTGTTAGTTTGTAGGTAATAGGGTTGAGTTCCATGCTGCTTCCTGTACAACTGTGTTAAAATGTTCTGTTGCATATTTGGTCTGTTTATCCGTCTTTAGTGGGATGTGTAAATTAATTTTCAGACGACTTTACAAAATAACGAATACATAATTAAGTCTTCATAACAAGTGGTTATCTGAGGAACTATCTAGTTTTATTAATTATATTCAATAATGGGTTCTTCAGAATATACAGAATGTTCTTAAATGTATTTGTACCAAAGCAAAACCCTACCGTGTAAAATATACTGGCCAAAAGCAAATGTCTCTGAACCAAATTTGATTTAATTAACTTATTAATAATAAACGTATTAAAGTACAATCAAATTCGTTGCGCCACTGTAAGGAAGTATTAAGATATACTAGGAAATATAGAACGCTGGGACACACAGGGGTGAGACACTGAAACAACGAAAGCCATTTGAAAGTGGCCCGGAAGAAAGGGGAAGGAAATATGAAAGGAACTTGTCTCGTTAGCAGAGAATAGGAATATAATCCAATACCATAAGTTTTCGACGACAAAGTCTCTTTCTTAAATTGCGGTAGTAGTACGTTCATTTATACAATTTATACGGTTTAGGTTATTATTTTTTTCTATATACGTCATATAATTACATAAATAGAACAATAAAAATCGATAGGTAAAACGGATAGTTAAGTTTTTGTAAAAGTCTTATTAACTTTTTCTTTATAATTTACATTACGAATTAAACATGAGTTTATACATAAATTCCTTTTTGAATCCTTCGGTCAGTTTGACCTGACCAAGTAACATCATCGCAAATATTTTGCACACAAAATTACATAATCAAAGTACTGTTCGTTTGGCATGTTGTATTTTGTAATTAACTAATTTATTATACGGACAAAAGCTTTGATTTGATTAGTGTCATTGTTTGGTGATATTTGCTTCCGAATAATAACGCATTTTTATTGCCCTGTTAAAATAGCTACATTGGCAAAACATCACAAATGCTAAAACAACGCATCAAACAACATTTGAAGTAATTTTAATATCGTATCGTATTCGTACCGAACGTGCTTAAGACAATTTAATCTTGATATTCAATATTTCAAATACTTCAATGTCAGTTTTTATTTGCGAAATCTTTTAATTTCTGTGAGTGTTTTTAATTGTATTTTTAAGCCATTTTTTGTAATGTTCAAATTGTTTTATTTTACTTTTGATGAAGCTATCAAATAAATAGCGAAATATTGAGTATCTTAGAAGATTTTCATTAGAGACCACTTTACCCGATAATTCCAACGTATTTATAAATTATTTTTTGGTTGAAATAATCACATAATATACATACATATATATATATATATATATATATATATATATATATATATATATATATATATATATATATATATATATATATATATATATATATATTGATACGATTGGGGTTTATAGAAAATAATTTATAAGTTATATACTACATAATATTAGATATAAAAAAGTATTTGATTATTTTAAATAAGTTATATACTAGAGAATTTTATAAAAATATATTTATGTGAGGGCATTTTTAAGAAATTAGCATATAATAATTGTAAAAAGTTGTATTTTAATGTTGTAAATATATTTAAGTGAGCCATGTGCATAGGCAACCAACTATACAGTGAGTGATAGACAGATATACATACTCTCCAAGTGACATTTTTAATAATTAGGAATATAAAGTGGGGATATAATAATAATGTTAGTTTAAAATGTTTAATTTATATATATTTAATGATTTAAATGTTTATTCTGATCCGAAAAGCCTAAATGTCAACAAAATTATCAATAGAAAATTAACGAAATTCTCCAGAATGCAGAATTTGACCATTGTTTACGGTCGAACATTCTGGAAATAATGGTGATGTCTGTGGATCCAACATATATTTTTTTTCGAGAACATCCATATAGAAGAAATAGAACTAAATCGAACATGACTTCTTACCAGATGGTTCTGGAAGATTGAAAAGATATAAATACCCGTAATTTGCATTCAAGATAGCCAGTTTATTATGAAAGTTAGTAGAAGATAGACACATTTAGTTAGTGAAGTCAATTGTTCACAGTTTTAGTAAGTCAGTCAGAAAGTTATAGTCAGGCAGTTTAGTTTATTATGAAAGTTAGTAGACACATTTAGTTAGTGAAGTAAATTGTTCAGAATTTTCAAGAAGTCAGTCAGAAAAGTTTAGTAAGAAATATGAAAGTTAGTTGGAGTCAGTGAATCAGTTACAAATAGTCCAATTGTTTAATATAGTGAGTTAAATGAAGATTAAAAATTATGCATATATTTTAATGCACATTTATAATTATACACAAATAATTATTGAAGATTAAAAAAAGTATATTGGAAGAAATTAAAATTATATTATGATTGGAGATTAGTATAAATCAACTTATAATAATTGGATATTAGTATGTTGAAAAGAAGAATAAATATAAATGCTGTTTGCTGGTTTGCTTGGTGGTTTATAAATGCTGGTTAAGAAAAATATATCTTAAATTGGTAGAAGCTGATAATTGGAAAAAGTAATTTTACAAAAACAAGGATAACCGAAGTACGAAGACATTCAGTGGTGATTAGAATCTATATAGTGGAAAGCAGTTCATTTAGGCATTCAGTGAAAGAAAGGTACAAAATTTTGTTAATATAATTTAGTTAATGTCATAACAATTTCAATTTTGAAGATAGTTTGTTTAAATTTTACATTGTCTATAGAATTTAATTAGTTTTATAAGAGTATCAATTTAAAGATAGTTTATTTTAAAATTTACATTGGCTAGGTTAGATATATATGTGTGTCTCATAATAGTTATAATAAAGATAATTTAAAAAAGTACTTACAAACTAATTCTTTGAGAACCGCGATAAAAACCCTATATTATTAAAAATACTCATTGCTCATCATTCAAACAAACAATACATCATAACAATATATATATATATATATATATATATATATATATATATATACATACCATAAAATATATATATATATATATATATATATATATATATATATATTATGGTTTACGGTTATTTATATTTACAAACAATCACATAGAGAAATCTTTTTGTTAAATTTTATTGCCCAAATGCAAATTACTTCCTACAAAAATCAAGCCTTTCAACGGTTTCAGGCATTAAATATGGTTTTTATAGTGCTTTCTTTGTCAACGTACAAAATAGTTATTCTTATACTCCCAGATCGACAACAAACTTTAGCAATTAAACTCTAGCCTCCATTCACAGCGCTGATTATGCGAGTTGCAAGTTGCTACATTTAGAGTCAGTCTACGTTTCAGATTTAATTGTAAAGAAAAGAAATGTAATTATGCCTTTCAGCGCTGCAACCTTTTTGAATATATTATTCTTTGTCAGGTCTCTATAAGATAATCTCACAATATGGCAGGCTTAGTTTCGCTCAAAAACCTTTTTCTGAGAGTATTTATATACTCTTTTTAACCAAACTCTACGCTACTACTTTGACTTTGGCTTTTATCTTCGTGGACTTTTGTGTTAAAATTGGATTGTGTAACTTGATTGCAGAATATGTTTTTATATAAAATTACTGTATTTTAAAATTAAAGTTTTAAAGAAAGTTACCATAAATTTCAGTGCCAACTTACTTTTTAAAAAACGTTGAAAGGTAACCAGAAAATTGCGATTTAAAAAGATTTTACTATTAAAAGCTTTTTTCTAAAATTTGGTATGGTTTTTGGTGCTTTCACAATTGTTAGAGGTTTCGTATCGTTACGTATGTTATTTATTTTTATAATTCAGCTTTAAATAATAAATTCTCAAATTAGTTAACCAAAAAATTCGTCGTACTTCGTTGCTTTTATTTCCTTCTATCAATTTTCTTGTATCTGTAGAAATAAATACTTATCTCTTCTCATTGCATGACCTAGAGTATGCATTTTTTATTTTAATTGTATTCATTACCAGTTTATTTTTTTTATACTTCTTGGCATCTTATTATTTGTTAGTCTACCTGCCCATTTTATTTTTAATATTCTTCTGCAGATCTATATCTCAGACGTTTTTAGTCAGTCACTAATTTTCTTTCCTGGGATCAAGTATCATAGAGAAGCATTTTAGTGGTAAACTAAGGTCACTACTATATAAAACTATTTCACTTTATCTCATTTCATTAACCGTTATTCTAGCCTGTCTAATTCTCATATAAGGAGGGTTTCACACGAACTGAAAACTTCTGGCACCAGTTATTCTGCAGTGCCACTTATATTAACGAGTTCTTATAATTCTTTTAATCATACTCCATTAGTGGGTTATAAGATTTAAATCAATATAAAATTCAGAGTTTCAATATAAAACAATTACATCATACATTTCTAAAAAAATTTGCAACTTTAGTCGTTTGTATTAACATGAAGAAATACAAAATCTAGCGCTCAATGAAAGTCTAAAATCTTACAATAGGTTCCAATATTAAATCCATATAGTTTTACCAGTAAGAGTTTACTCTACAAAAAATAAAGTTGTTGATTGTTACATAAAGAAATCCAAAACATTGTAACTTTTTGTTTGAGTTTTGAGTATTATATCAATCATGTACGTCAGAATCTAGCTGGCCTTCCACCCAATAATTATTCGAGCAAAGTCTAACTGGCCTTTAGTCAGATCTCTGCCAATTTAACATTAATCCAAATTTGTTTAATTTCAGTGTTTTAGACACCAGTTTAGATGGTCGATGTTATGTTGCCTTCATATCTGGTAACATTTAACTACTGTCTGTTGAATAATTTTCGAATTTGAACTCTTTGCCTGAAAGTTTTAGCTAAATACTAATACCAATATAACATAGAAGATACATTTGAAGCTTTAGATGATATAGTGTGATATTTAGTTTTACGATTTAAGCTAAAATATGGTCCTACTCTTCGGTGGGTACTTTCCGCAAGTCCTTCTATATTTTGAAGTTTTTAACTAAAAAGACTTACATATGTTTTTAAATATAACCCATAGAGATACTCCCACCGTCCGTGTACTTTCTTCTTGTGACATTCTTTACTCCACTAAAGCAATAATTCTTCCTCTGGGCATATTATTATAACCTAAGTGAGGCATATTTAATAAATGGTCGAAAATTAAAATTGTATGTTCTCACTACAATTTTACATATTACTTGTGAAGAGATATTGTTAGTCATCTTTTACATCACAATCTCAATACGATTTTTAGTAGGTATTTAAAAGTTTATTAAAAGTACATTAAAATTTCGTTCCGTATATATATATATATATATATATATATATATATATATATAATATATATACATATAATGATTTTTCGATTATTTAGTAACATTTATTTGATAAACAACTAAATAAGCCCATTCATAATTTCACCAAACATGGTGAAAATTGGGGTATATTAATAACCGACACTAAACTGAAAATATTGCTCCATTTATTAAATCAAAGATGATCACTGGGAATGCTTTTTGAAAGAAATGGAACATGATTTTTACAGTCTGCAAAAGGAAATATGGCGCTTCATAAGAGGTCAAAGAACGGAGGTAAAGGAACTAATAAAACAAAAACACATAAAAAAGGATACGTAGATTAACTACCTAAAAAAGCTCTACGCAGGGAAAGAACAAACGACGCTAGAACCTGAGAGATCGGAAATTACCACAAATAATGAACTTAATATAAATGTACAGAATGTTTTGAAAATATTTGAAAACTTAAAGAACAGAAAAGCATCAGGTAAAGACGGGATACTAAACGAATTACAGAAATATTGTGGAGCAGCAAGAACAGAACAATTTAAGAACATTAATTAATAAAATTATAAAACGCAATAATATACTGGAAGAATGGAGAACAAGCAAACTGATGCAAAAAAGGAAATAAAAAAGCCAGAAAAATACAAAAGTATTAACTTGTTATGTAAATACTACGCTGAAACTCACAACTAAAATTTTATATGCTATTCAATCAGTGGATAAGTTTAGCAGATAAACAACAGGGTTTTCGTAGTAGAAGATCGTGTACAGATACAATATTCGTTATAAAGCAAATTACTAAGAAATCACTAGAGTATAACAGACCAGCATTCGACAAAGTAAGACTCAAAGATGTAATCCATTTTCTGTATAATAAAGAATTTCTCCTGAATAATATAAAAACTTTAGAAAACGTCTACATAAACAAAAAAATGGAAGTCAGAATAGATGGACAACTTACAGAACCTACAGAAATAGGCAGCGACATTAAACAAGGGGATTCATGAAGCTCCATGCTCTTCAATTTGATCATGGATGAAATTATCAAAAGCGATAACAAAGGAAGAGAATACACAATGGTAAACAAAGAAATAACAATACTCTGTTGCGCAGATGACGAAATATTGATAGCCCAAGACGAAGATAGTCTGCAATAACTAGTCCACAGATTTAACATAAAAGCAAAAGAATTTAATATAACAATCTCACCTTAGCAAACTAAAGTAATATTAGTCAGCAAAGAACCAACCAGATATAAAATAGAAATTCATGGCATCAGTATTAAAAAAGTAATGTAAATAAAATACCTGGGAATTACACTGTTTAACTATGGAGACGTGGACAAAAAAGTAAAAGATCAAGTACAAAAAGCAAATAGACTGACAGGATGCCTTAATAACACTGTATGTCAAAAGAGACACATTAACACTAAGATGAAGTTAGGAATTTATAAAGCCAGTGTAAGACCTATAATGACATATGCCTCAGAAACAAGACCCGACACAGCCATAACGCAAAGGCTACTGGAAACGACAGAGATGAGATTACTGTAAATAATTATGGGAAATACGCTGAGAGATCAAAAGAAAAGTAAAGAGATTAGAAGAAATGTAACGTACAGTGTATCAATGGATGGACACAAAATAGAAAAAACGAATGAAATAATCACATAAGCAAAATGGAGAAGACCCGTGTCGTTAAAATAGCAAGAGATAAGTCACCAATCGGCAAAAGAAGTATCGCACGACCTTACAAAAGATGGAATGACAACCTTCCATAGAGGTATTTAAACAAGCAGAATTACTTTTAGAGCGGAAGAAGAAGAGGAAGATTTATTAAATCTAAGTATATTAGCTATTTCTGTTATGAGTATCGACGAATAAAAATGATAAATAACTATGAATAAGTATTTAAACTCCTGTAATATATTGTTGTTGTTTTAAATTATTGAAACTTCTTCTTCTTGTAGTTACTTCTCTTATCGGAGGTTGGCTATCATCACAGCTATCCGTACCTTTTTGGCGGCTGCTCTTAAAACATCTACTGAGGTGCTACTATACCACTCTCTTAGGTTTCTCAGCCAGGAAATTCTTCGTCTTCCTATGTATCTTTTACCCTTGATTTTACTTGCATTATGAGCCTTAATATCTCATATTTCGCACCTCTGGTAATGTGGCCTAAATATTCCAGCTTTCTTGTTTTAATGTGCTTTATGACCTCGCAATTCTTTTATAGCCTTCTTAACACTTCTGCGTTTGTAACTCGTTGGGTCCATGGTATTTTCAAAATCCTCATTTAAACTTCGAAGCATATAATTGCATCACATGGCCACAACTAAAATTTTTGATTCAGGGAACCATGTGCCATGTGGTGTACGTTTGCTTCTTATTTAAGAATGAACCTGTGGTGTCTTGTTTATATGTATATATATATATATATATATATATATATATATATATATATATATATATATATACATATATATATATATATATATATATATATATATATATATATATATATATATATATATATATATATTGCTGAGATATACTTACATCCTTCCATGCATTTTGGGTTTTGGTCGGCCCCATTTTAATTAGTTCCATCACCATTTTCTCTTGTAACACACTATGGACGATTCCCAATTCATTATGATTATTCTTAGTTGTAGTTAGAATTTTATTTTCTTCTAAAAAACTTATCAAAAACTCTTTTTGAGATTTTGTGGTTCGTGGAGCACGAGACATAATAAAATTGTATTAAAATGAAAATAAAATCAACGCGAACGCAAATAAAGTCAAGCAGATTGTCAGTTTCTTTTTCTTTCTTAAGTTTTTGGTCTCCGTCACTTAGTTTTTGGTCAATTTCTACCTGACCAGTAGTTTAAACATAATAAACGTGCGACCTTGCCATATCTGTTTGAAAACCTTTTAGAGGATTCCTCTAAAGAAATAGATTTCAGTGGTCCTCTATAATATTTCTTTATAGAATGTTAATGTTACTTAAAACTTTAACAGGACCGTTAAAAGTTAAATTTTAGAGGCCTCTTAAATTTAATGAAAACGTTCTATTGTGCTTTTGTATACAGGGTGTACCATAATTAATTGGACATTAGCTAATGGGTGATAGCTGACATCAAAATAAAGCGTTTGAGCTCAAATTGCTTAGGCAAAATAATGCTAGTTTTCGTTCTACAGGGTGATTCATTAATATATTTTTAAATTATTTTTAGGGATATATTGACAACTATTCAACGGATTTAAGTAAAATTTGGTATCTTGCTATTATTTAGTATGCTTATTATGAAAATGATATTAGTTTTACCGATGACACTAGGTGGCGCTACCTACTATAACATCGGTTCATTAATGGGGCCATAATTTTTTTTCCCGCCCTGTATAAACATTCTAGGAAAAAAACATAATATAACATTCAATTCTACACAAAAAAGGTATTCCTGTTTCAAATCAAAAAAGTACACCGTTTTTGAAATAAACGTATTTTTTAGAGACGTGCATAAAATAAAAAAAATTTACACAAACTTATGTAAATTCAAACATTATTCAAAAGGTCTTAAATAAAAGTGAATTTTAAATGTATTAGTAGTAGATAATTTTTGCAAACAAAATGCATATGATTGAAACAATTATTTTTAATAAACCTTTGACTCAGTAACCAATTTTAAAAAAAAATCAGAAATTAAATCAAACAATGAAGTGAATATAAAACAATTAACAAAGTGAATAATTCAAAATGAAACGAAAAAAAATTACAATAAGTGTTCAAAATGTGCACCATTAGATAAACTACATAATCTAAATCTTTTGTGTAAGTTATGTCTTATTTTAAATAATGAGTTTCTTTGGGCATTAATTACGTTAACTCCCTCTACAATATTTTGCCATAACTCTTGACGGTTATTTATTTTTTTTTATAAACAAGTGACTTTAGGTAGCCCCACAAGTGAAAGTCTAGGGGATTTAGTTCGGGACTGCGTGCTGGCCATGGGTATACACTACCTCTACCAATCCACCTTTGAGGATAAATTTTATCTAGATAATTTCTAACTTCTAGGCTATAATGTGGTGGTGCACCATCATGCATGTACCAAGAGTTCCGTCCCGCATTTAGAGGTATGTCTTCTAAAAGAGTTGGTAAATCTTTTCTCAAAAAATTTAGATACGTTACTCCGTCAAGCCTAGTTGGTAATTCGAATGGTCCTACAATACAATCCCCAAATATGCCACACCAGATATTTATGGAAAACTCGTGTTGAAAATGATGTTCTTGAAATGCATGAGGATTTTCTGTCGCGTAGGTATCGCTATTGCGCCAGTTAAATACACTTCTTCTAGTAAATGTGGCTTCATCGGTAAATAAAATTTTATTTTAAAACATTGGATCGTCTAAATGCCGCCCCATCATAAACTGACTAAATCGGAGCCTTGCTGAAAAATCCTGTGGTAAAATATTCTGTACTGGAGTAAAACAATACGGATACAGATTTTCTGTCCATATTATTCTTGACACCGTAGATTTGCTTATACCAGTGGCCGCAGAAACAAGCCTTGTACTGGTTTCTGGATCTTCTACAACATGCACAACAATTTCATCTTCCATATCCGCATCAATTACTCTCGGTCTTCCAGCATTCCTGTTTTTGGGATGAAATGACCCTGTTTCGCCTAATCTGTCGAACAATGATCTAATAGTTGTATGGTTTGGTTGCCTTCTATTGGGATAAAGTTCGAAATAGAGTTCAGCTGGTTTACGAGAACAAAAATTTTCCTGGGCATACAAACAGATCATATCGGGCATTTCTACATTAGAAAATTCACTACGACGTGGCATTTTTCCTTTATCTTAAGTGGTTTATAAAAAACTTAATAGCACTTTGACAAATAATGACTCGCACTGCACTTTGACAACTAATAATAAATAAATTCGTAGTTACCTTTGACAACTAATAATAAATAAATTCGTAGTTACGTCTTGACGTTGTCATTAAGTTCAAAGCATACTTGTGTTGCAAAAAATTAAATAGAGATATGCATCATTAACAAAATACGTTTATTTCGAAAACGGTGTACTTTTTTTATGTGAAAGAAGACTAGGTACCTTTTTTGTGTAGAATTGAATGTTAGTTCATGTTTTTGAAGTTATACTTCTTTAGGTGCAATTGGGAAAAATATTGAGAGTGAATTTTTATAAAAATGTGCTAGTTGCTAAATCTTTGAATTTACGTATGTATCAGTGCAAATAAAGTGTGAAAAAAATATATTTTATAATTTTTGTGTCTTTGAATTTGTCTTCGTTGGATATAGGATAATAGATATTAAAATATAATGATAAGAAGATTAAAAGGCAATCTTAATATTATTTGTAGATATAATCTGTCAAAATAATTCACTTTAGTATGAATTTTACGGCCATAGCACACTGGCTACATCAGTTGTCGCTAGAAAACGGGAGTCAAGCTGTGTCTACCGGGGTTATACTTTGGATGGGTGACCGCTTAGGACCATAACATGTCATGTTATTGCCTTGCTTACTTTTTTTTATTTTCGGTATTATTTAAGAAAATTTTTAGGAAACTTGTAAGTATTAAAATTACTTTAATATTTAAATAAAACACAAATAAACTGTTTAAAATATATTAATTTCGTTGAAGTCATATAATAGAAGTATAACTTCTTACCTGCGTACAAAGTACACACATATTCTTTTTTAATAATAGACTCGCACTGCACTTTGACAACAAATAGTAAACAAATTCGTACTTACGCCTTGACTTTGCCATTAAGTTCACAGCATACCTAGGTACCTGCTTGGTACGTTTATTATAAAAACGATGTACTTTTTTGATTTGAAACAAGAATACCTTTTTTGTGTAGAATTAAATGTTATTTCATGTTTTTTTTTATGGCCCCATTAATGAACCAATGTTACAGTAGGTGGCGCCACTTAGTGTCAATGGTAAAACTAATACCATTTTCTTATTAAGCATACTAAATAATAGCAAGATACCAAATTTCACTTAAATCGGTTGAATAGTTTTCAATATATCCTTAAAAATAATATAAAAAAATATTAATGAATCTCCCTGTAGAACGAAAACTAGCAACATTTTTTCTAAGCAATTTGAGCTCAAACGCTTTATTTTGATGTCAGCTATCGCCCATTAGCTAATGTCCAATTAATTATGGGACACCCTGTATAACGGTTGCTAGTAATAAGAGTTCTTTAGATGAGTAGGGGATATGGGTCTTTTTAGTGAGTACTCACAGACTTAAAATCATGGATAAAATAAAATGTAGACTAAACCAAAGAAATCAAGACACGTATTAAATCAGCACAGTCTTCATTTGTTAAACTTAAAAAGTTTCTTTGTTGTCAGGATATAAGGTTAGGGCTACGACTAAGAATGCTTTGGTGTTAAGTGGTAAGTGAAACGTGGGAAAACGAAGAATATCGTGGTTTAAGAACTTAAAAAAAATGCTTTGAATGCAGTAGTGCAGAACTATTTAAAGCTGCAGTCAAAGAGGTGCGCATATCCATGATGATTTCCAACCTTCGATACAAGATGGAACTTAAAGAAGACGAAGTCTCACAGGCTGGGTTTACTCGTATTGTTGCTTGCCGCAAAAATGTAATGATTCTTTTAATTTTAATATTTGGTCTATAGATCGAAAACGGGGTTTTAAAATATAAAATTTAATTAATCAGATCACTTAAAGTAACAATTAACTAAGTATCTATAGAAAAATGGCTTAAAAATAATAAAAAGTTACGTGTTTATTTTATTTCTTATTCCCTTAAGGCTTGCTATTTATTAAAAAAAAACTAGTGTTCAATTCTGAAAGCTTTTCAAATGTAAAAGTATATCGATCTTCATAAAATTAAGATTCTAATGAAAATTCTACATTATTTTCAGTTAAGTGGGTAAATATTACTAGCAATTTTAATATATTTTCGATACAAAATACGCCTACCTCAAAACTTAGTAGGCAATTAATATTTAATTTCCAATCACTTAAAAAGTTTCCTCCTATTAATTTTTCCGCTACAACCGGCAGGGAAATTAATTTATGATATTAAGGTTTATTTAGAAACTCTCAACTACGTTTTATTAAATAAGCAAAAATTTAATTTAATGGCAACATTTCTTTCATTTCAGAACGCTTTGTATAAAATTCAATATGCTCCCTAATTTTGTCAATTTAGTAAATATTGTCTGTATGTATATATATATATATATATATATATATATATATATATATATATATATATATATATATAAATATATATATATATATATATATATATATATATATATATATATATATATAAATATATATATATATATATATATATATATATATATATATATATATATATGTGAGATACGTGTTCTCACTCTTTTGTGCAAACTGTCAATTACTTTTATATTGGTATTAAAATTGTATATCTCATCTTCAAACTAAATGCAAGATATAACATTAAGGGAGTAAATCCAGACATATGCTCCAACGACTACCCACTCGGATGAAGAAATTGAAAAATTTTATGAGGACCTAGAAACAGCGTTACATGCCACACCAGCGTATTACACAATAATTATGGCTGAATTTAATGCGAAAATGGGGTTTAAACAAGATGATGCAGAAGTAGCAATGGGTAAGTATGGCTATGGCAAAACAAATGTACGAGGGCAAAGATTGCTGAACTTCTTATACCGGGAAAATTTATTCATGATCAACCCTTTTTTTAAGAAAAAGCCTCAACCTTAACAGATATTGGTCAGACCAGTTGGCAGTGTCAAAAATGAAATAGATTATATCATAACAAACAGTCAAGAAATCATCAAAGACATCGAAGTACTCAACAAATTTTCAATAGGAAGCGACCACCGATTATTCCGAGCTGAGGTACTATTAAATGTCGAATTTGACAGAACAAAGATGATCCTAAAAACAAGAAAAAAAAATTGATTTTTTCAGAAAACAAGGACTTGTATGAAGATACACTAACCAGACATATACGAAACTTGCAAGACTAAGTAGAAGATGTAGATCAAGCAAATGATGGCATAATGAAGGCTCTAAAAGAAACGGAAAGGGAGTGCTGCCGACGGTTCTGACCCATTAAAGAAAAACTGAGCCAAAATAACAAGAGCTAATTGGTAAAAGGAGACAGCTGACAGAAAAATACGGATTAAACTACACAACAATGAAGAAATTAAATAAAAATATCCACCGTTCTATCCGAAAAGTTGTAAGAGAAAACAATAAAAGAAAAATAACTAAAATAATTTATAAAAACAATGGTTTAAAAGTTTTAAGGCAAAATAAGAACACCATAGGCAAGAAAAATATGTACAAAATAAATAACCAAGATGGAAACATTACAACTGATTGAACCAAAGTCTTTAAGGTTGTCGAATACTTTTACAGCGAATTGTATCAGAGCACCGACGAAAAGCAAGATCAGACACTGCCCAAAATCACAAACCAGGGATCAGAATTAATGCCAGAAATAACTCTATACGAAATTAAAACGGCACTTTCAGAAATAAAAAATAACAAATCCCCTGGCGATGACGGAGTAGTAATCAAAGCAATCAAACTAGGTGAAAATAAACTTATCCAAGCTTTGGCCAAGCATTTCATCAAATGCATCTATCAAGAAAAAACTCGTTCTTAATGGAAAAATGCAGTCATTACTTTAATACACAAGCAAAGAGACATAACAGATTTAAAAAACTACCGTCCTATCAGTTTGCTTTTACACATATATAAACTTTTCACAAAAATTATCAAAAAAAGACTGGGCGCTTAATTAGACTTCTATCGGCCTAGAGAACAAGCTGGATTGAGATCGGGATAGAGCACTAACGACCACTTACTACTAATAAATAACCCGATAGAGAGGTGTGCAGAATACAACAAACCATGGCACTGATATTTGTCGACTACGAGAAAGCATTCGTTACCATAAGCCATCAGAAAATGTTAAAAGCATTGACGGAATGACAAATATACCATAGCTACACTAACATAATTAAATATATCTACCAAAATGCCACAGCTAGCGTAAAACTATCTGAACAAGAAACAAATAAATTCTGTATACAGCAAGGATAACGGTAAGGAGACAGTCTCTCCAAAGCTATTCACGACGAATTTAGAACATACTTGTAAGAAGACACATCTAAACGAGCATGGTATCAACATAAATGGAGAGAAGCTCAGTCATTTCATATTTGCAGATGACATCGTCCTTATAGCCGATCGTATAGATAATGCAATAATAATGTTAGAAAAATTATATCACGCTTCCTTGGAGGTCGGACTAAAGATTAATATGAACAAGACGCAAATAATGACTAATCTGGTGCTAAATCGAAATAGTGATATTGATGGTAGGGATATTGTGCATACTACATCGTGTAAGTACCTAGGACATGAAATTCGGTGGGGCAGAGATAACGGGACATGTGTGCTCCCACGTTGCAAAGGATTAGCCTGGTCAACCTTTGGTAAATTAAACTGAGTATTTAAATTGGATCTACCTAAATGCCTCAAAAGGAAAATCTTTGATCAATGTGTGTTATCTGTACTCACTTATGGAGCGAAAATATTAACACAAAAAAGGTAGTTTATAAGATTCGCATGACCCAGATGGCTATGGAGTGCCAGATGTTGGGTGTCTCTCTGAGAGACCGAATCCCAAATGAAGAAATACGTCGTAGAACAAAAAAAAAACAGACTCTATTGAAAAAATCGCGTCGGTAAAATGAAATTGGGCAGCACACGTCGCGAGATTATCAGACAACCGATGGACAAAACGTATTTTAGAGTGGAAACCAAGACAAGAAGCAATACGAAGCAGAGGACGCCCACCAACTAGATAAACTGACGACCTGAAACGTGTTAGCAATAACTGGATGCAAGCCCCACAAGACAGAGACAGATGGAAAGAACTGAAGGAGACCTATGTCCAGCAGTAAACGTATACAGGTTGATGATGATGAATGATGATAAGCACAAAACTTGAGCTCCACATATTTGTTGCTACCCTTGTTCTGTTGTGACATATTATGAGGTTGGTTAAAAAATAATAAAAGAAACTATGGTTTTTGCTGTTCTTATGGTTACACAAGAACCTAAGAACTATTCGTGATTGCTACTTCTGCTTAGATAAAACCATTAAAACATAGAGAAAAATTGCACTTTAATATCCGAATATTCCTTTAGCTAATGCACTTATTGTACATTCAGATATAGCCTACCAGTTTCTTTTTTAACACAAAATAATTATTATGCGTAGGAATTAAGAAAATTAATATAACGTTACAGAAAGACAGGGACATTACCTAGGTTATCTATTGTTCAACCTGATCATGGATGAAATAACAAAAATAGTAAGAAATAAAAAAAGATAACAAATAAAGAAAATTATCCAAAAAAAATATGTTACAGTAGGCGGTACAGTAGACTACAGTGATGCTTTATACCATATTTTCTATATTTTTAAATCTTAAATATTATTTTTAAAATTAAATAACTTAATTTTATTAATTATTTATATTTTAAACAAATTAAATTGTATTTAAATAATTCATTGCTTTTAACGCCTCCTGTTGACTTATTGACAAAGCATACATTGTTGTCTTGTAACAAATCTGTCATATTCAAACAAAATATTTAATTATAATAAGATATAAATAAATCGACTTGTCATTACGTGATTCTATACTCTCACCAAAGCTTTTATGTAATGTAATCCTATTTTTATTTGAAAGTAATCATTATTCTATTAAAGTGTGTTTCAATAATTATATTAATACAACTCCAATTCCAAAATGGGATCTAAAAAAGCCTATCTTTCTTCAAAAAGTATATCCAACAGAACTGCCATATCATAAAAGAAGTCACAGAAAATCATCAAGGAGTTGATTTTCTAAATTATTTTATTTCTCTAATCGATTTTGCTAGTGAAATGCATATTTATAGGTAAAATACAAACTCTACATAAAAGAAATTCATTACCATGGTGGAACGCGGAGTGTACTGACATAATACAATAATTTTAAAAATTATTTTACAAATAACTTTACAGAACACCTTAAAATACCATAGAATATAAGAATTTACGGGCTCAAGCTAAATATATAACTAAAAAAAACAATAAAGAGTTTAAGAAAAATGTTAGAAAAATATCTGGAAGCAATATTTAACGTCTAATAACGACATAGCAATGTTACTATTTTAGCCAACCAATTTAAAATGAACTCCAGCATTAAAAACTATACTGAAGAGTTTATAAATACTTAGATGATTTTGGAAAAAAAATAATAGGTTTTAATTTTCATTAACGATAATCATTTTAATAAAACATTGACCATGAGAGAGCTTTGTCACTCTTTAAGTACCAGCACATAAAAAGGCGCCAGGATCAGACGATTTCTGACAAAATCTACCAGATAATGGAAAAAATATTGTCTTAACCTTTTTTTTTAATTGCCGTATTGCCAGATTCCATTAAGAGCCTAAAAAGGTATCCATTGAATTCTGGCAGGCAACGGTGTTAGAAATCTTTTTTGGACATCTAACGTCACGCAGCAAGACACCCTGGCATCTTTCGACCGAGTAGGATACTAGGCTAGAAAACCCCAGGGTAGTGCCGGATTAACCGTGTTCCGGCTAAAACCTTAACCACTGTTCCAGAGTGGTGGTCTTTCCACTCAATAAAGAACTAAAATAAAAAACTAAAAACTTATAAATAGCCATATTTATTACTATAAATTAGAAAATATTTCAGCCGTTACGCCATAAACTAATAAAAATATAATGACCATAAATTTCAGATCCCTGTTTCAATTTCCTTCTCTGTTTTCTTGCTCCGTTTCCTTCGTCTCCTCAGAAATTAGATAGTGTACTTCTCTCCTCTCAACATTATGTTTACATCGTTTCTTTCATCCCTACCGAAATTCATTCGCCTCTTGAAATCACCCCTCTTGTTTGCCCATCTCTAGCAGTTAAAAATGTGCCGCAGGTACCCCGCAAACAGTATAGTCTGCCAAGACAGATTTGCCTATTCAATTTGTGAAGGTGCCAAAAACTACCATCTCCGGTCAGAAACTGCGTCAGAAAGTAGTCTAGTGTCCTGAACTTACATTCTCACCACGGCCTCAATCGGGAATAAGCTTCTTCGTCCACCTTGCCTTTTACGCTATAATTCCTCCATTCTCTTTATCACTCTACTTTTGTTCTTTCTCTCTCATTTTTATCTATATTTCCATCCATCCTTCTCGCATACACCCGCGTTCGCTCTTTGCACAACAAAACGATCGGTATCACTGCTCCAATGACATATAGAGCCTCATTTTAAACCGTTCTACATGCGCTAGATACCTTAAGGAGCATTCGCCTTTGCAAAGTCTCTATCATCTTAGCGTATTTCGCAGTATTCAGTACGCTACACCACACGGGGGCAGCGTAAGTTACCACCGACTGGAAAACTCCATTCAGCACCCTTCTTTTGGTGCTACCTGGGCCTCCAATATTTGGGATTAGCCGTATTAACGCCTCCAGATTTCGGTTCGCCTTCTCTATTTTGAAACTTTTAAAATATGAGCCTTTTGAATGTGTACTTCGAACCTTAGTCCTTTCGACAACCAGACTTCCAGATACTTAATCGATTTAGCCGGTGCAACCTCCACACCTTCCAATATAAAGCAAAGAGCTTTACTCTCTCTGATCCACCTACTAAAACGACGCAGGGCTGTGTTAGCCGCCTGAGCCACGTCTGTTTTCTGACTTGCCTTCGCAACCAATGGGAGATTATCGGCGTAACCTACAAGAGTGCATTTCCTTGGAATCTTTAGCCTCAACACCCCGTCGTACAGGAAGACCCTGTTGTACAGATAATGGAAAACATATCTTCTTAACCTATATAACAAAATTTGGACAAATAATAAGTTTCCCACAAAATTGACACAGGCGATAAAAATTCCATTACTAAAACCAAATAAATCATGAACTGATCCTGATTTCTGTGGGCCAATTTCTCTTACCAATAAAATGTGCAAAATCTTAGAAAAAAATGGTGAATTGTAGACTAAGATGGTTTTTGGAAAATAAAAAATTATTATTCAATAAACAAAGCGGCGTTCACAGAAACAGATCTACAATAGATCATTTAATAGACCTGATAGAGTATAAAATACATAAATTATATGCAATTGGACGGGAATGTCTTATGTCTTTTTCGATATAACAAAAGCGTTTGGCATGGCTTAGAGATACGGCATTCTTAATAGATTTAGACATTGGGATGTCAAATGCTACAAGCATTATATACATTCATATTTTATTTATAATTTTCCTAACAAGAGACAATTTAAAGTTAAGATTAATGGTACAGTACCAAGCACTAAAGATCAAACAAATTTAACAACTCAATGATCTGTTATTATAGACCAACACTATTTTTAGTAGCGGTAAACAAAATCTTAAACTTTTAAACTCAAAATCGTAAGCATTAATTCACGTTCAAAACTGGTCAAAAGCCGTAGGATTGCAATTTCAGGCAATTAACACCAAATGGGTTTTATTTCAAAAAAACCGCACTTTACAAATCCAGATTTTCAGTTATATGTAAACAACAACTTATGTGCAACACTAAAAATTTTTAGTAATGATCTTTTATCAGAAACTATTTGGAAATACCATATTATGCAAATTAATAAATCTTGGCAACTGGTCTTAATTTAATGTGAAAACTGTGCAATTCTAATTGGAGCTAAGATTTTAAAAGTTTGATTCGTATCTACAAATCACTAGTACGATCCAAACCGATTATGGGTCAGTTGTATACTCATCTGAAAAAAGATACTTGCTCAACTAGAAATCATACAAAATACAGCAGTAAGAATAGCTACAGGAGCATTCTATACTAGCCTCAATAAAATTCTTTAATGTTTAGCCGGGAAATTACCTTTAAATTTCAGAAGAATGTACAACTCGTCTGTAACTAACATACGCATCATCCATTTGTACGATAAAATCGCATCCCACTTTCCTTAATATAGTTGAACGTTTCAAAGTAACTTATATAAATAAAAAAGGGACAAACCCTTCCTTTTACGAGAGAATTAAAAGATATGTCTTCCTACATAATATTTAATTCCCAAAATTAGAAAATTCAGTCACACCTCCCTTTTTTAAGTACAATAAGCTTAAGACCCCCAATGCAACAATTGGTTAATCCTTTAACAACATACTTTCATCTTTCCCAGATAATTGTCAAATCTATACAGATTCATCCAAAACTATAAATGCTGTGGGATCAACAGTTGTAATCTTACCTAATTGTGAACCTTATAATTAATCAAAAATATAAAACTGTTTAGATTTAAGTATCTATGTATTAATTATTATAGTATAGTTAATAATCAAAAGCGATTATTGCTGTTATGAATAAAATAAAAATAACCTCAAAATTATTTTACTGAAATAAAGTAAATGCTGTAATCCCACACTATGGTTAAGCAAATTGAAATAAATCCAGCAAAATGGAAGCTCTAAACATTGAAAATTTCGAATTTCAACACAAAAGTATACCCTTTTATCACAGAAAATGTTATTAATATATTTCTGTAGCCAATAAAATTTTTATTTTTATCTGATTTTAATTAAATTACGATATACGAGACAAGTACATGCCGCTCTGTGAATGAGTGTAAAAATTGGCTGTTTATCGCGGTAAATACCAGTTTTTAAAAGTATTTAACCAACAAAAAGTAATTAGTAATTGTTGTGTTTTTAATTGTTCTAGAGTTTTTAACATCAAGAGCTGTAATATTATTCGGTAAGAAATTGTTTATTAATACTTTTCTAACCAAAACATTCAGCTGTATTAACATTTTTTGTCACATTTGACATAAGCCAGTCCTATCAAGGACTGGTTCGGCAAAGTATTAGCCAGGCAACCAGTAATACAGATATGCGCTACAATTGCTGCCTATCATTCGAAACTTTATTACAAGAAAACCAAAAATAGTTACTTTTGACTATATGAGTAACAACTTAAATCAATGTTCTCCTACAGTTAGCAACACCATGTCTGGGAACAGCATCTTCAGTAATAATCCAAATTCATCTGCAACTGCTACTATGTCAAAACCCAAACCGAAATATCCCAAAAAAGATCAAGCCGTATTAATACATGCTGAACCAAACCTATTACTACTCGAATACGTCAAAGCCATAGGTAACATTGTTAGCCCCAAAAACATATGCTTCGCCTCAAGAATTTCCAATAATCGGATATACATCTACTTAACAAATCCTGAACTTGTCGAACATATTTTAACAGAATACCCTACGATTACAATCAACTCTGTAGAACTACCCGTAAGAAGACTGGTTACCCCAGCCAACAGACTAATAATCTCCAATGTCTGTCCATCAATACCTCATGAAATTATAGAAAAACACCGTCAAGATCTAGGTCTTCAACTTGCTTCACCAGTGTCATATAATAAAGCTGGAATCCCCGGTGATGAATTTACGCATATTAAGATCTTCAGAAGACAGGTATACGTTACTCCAACCACAGATAGCCTCGAAATTGAAACTTCATTATTAATTCCATTCGACAATAATTCGTACAGAATATTTCTCTCCACCGACAAAATGGCATGTTTTATATGCAAAAAACATGGACATATAGCAAATAACTGTCAAAATCTACCTAGCAATCCTCTCTTAAATGAACAAACGTCCCCAGCTGACCCCATTCCTGCTACCCAATATCAAATAATATGGCACCACCAAACACAATACAAAATACGGTTCCCAGTCAACAGATAAAAACTGTCGATATATCCACCACTTCTATTGCCGCAAACAACGAATTTCTTCCTCCTACCACTGGTCAGAAAAGAACTCGTTCTGACTTCAGCGATTCTACCTCCCAAGAAACAAACACATTTACTAACTTACCCAGCAAAGACATAAAAATGCCTTCACCCGATGCAAAAGTGCATAAAAAGCATAAAATTAAAAAATCCAAGAAAGTCGCACCCGATCAATCTACCTCTGTTCTCACAATCAATAATCTTTATCAAGAAAATCCAAACTTATTCTCTTTACCGGTTAAAAATTTTCTTGCCTTTCTGAAAAACTCTTTCGGCAGTAATAACCCTCTTTAAGAAGCACAGCAGTTTACTCAAAATGTTCGATAACTACTCGACAACATGTTTAGAGTATATCCTTCACTGGAAGATAGAAAAATCAATAATAGATTTACAAGAGTTTCTAAGAAAATTAAACAGCAACTTAATATAGACAATTCAGAAATAGGAAGCACAACATCGCAATCTACAAATAATGATTAAGATTATCTAACCGACTGTTCTCTAACCTCTCAACGTTCTCAATGTTAATTATATTTTACTTTCACGTTAGTGCAGTGGCACTGCGATGGATTCTACCCTCGCTTACAACGCTTACAACGCTTACAACAATTAATCAATAATATAAAAGCAGATCTCATTTGCCTTAAAAAAACCAATTTCAAGGAAACTCATAGACGTGATCTTAAAAATTTTGAAGGTTACCATTTCCTTCGGACTACGTATACAAGAACAAGTGGAGGAACATCTATCTTCATGTCTAATGATTTATTTTCTATACATTATATCCTAACTACCAATTTAGAGGCCATAGCAATAACTGTCTGGTGTCCCGACTAAATAACCATATGCAGTACATACATTCCACCTAATGAAGAGAAACCGAGTTTTTTTTCTTGAAAGACATTCAGTTGTTCAACAGAATATGACCCCTGTTTTCCATGTACTTTACCTTTAACTTATAACCTATTGGTAAAACTATTGTATTATTTATTTATAGGTTCTAAGCTTATAGATTAACTGTAGCAAGTAGTAACATGTGCTTTTTGTAATTATTGTACACAGTATTGTTTGTGTCAATGGTCTTTGCAGCCAAGACACATTAATTTAAATATAAAAAAAAATTAATTACTTATTTGTCGATAACTAGAAATCATATACATTTTTTATTTGTATAGTTATAATAAAATAAAATTACAGAAGTAGGACATGATGAAAGACTTTTTAAAATACTATAAATATTAATATAATGCATACTTTTTATCTTACTAATATTCACAATAGTAAGAAACACGTAACTGGGAGTTTTCATTGTGAGAATGTCATTGTTTTTATTGAAATGAATTTAGGTCATTTAATTTCGTATCAAACGCAATGTTTACTCTAAGATTATCTCACTTTTAACTGGGTTTATACCATTTATTTTAACATCGAAACAGTTTCATTTGTCTTTTATTACTATGTTCTATTTTATTATTGTCCAAATTTTTGTATTATTCGATATGATTTCGCCTCATGTAATTCACAAATTTCCTATAGTTAGTCATTATCACTTGATCGTGTGCGAATAAAATGTGTGCAAAAAAATTTAATAATAATCTTTATTTTTTCGGTTTTAAACATCTAATGATTTTTGTTTTTACTTAGATAATAACTTTTATCTAAAAGCTATTTAATGATGAAAGAGAAGAACTGTCATTGGAAACCACAAAGGATACCGGACCATTAATATTACGGGAAGAAGTCATATATGCCATCAAAAACACAAAAGAGGACAAAGCTACCGGACCAGATAATATGCCCATCGAATTAATAAAACTGGTTGATGAAGATGTCATTGATGTAATGGTTAAATTTTTTAACCTATATCAGACTGCCACAATCAATAGACAATGGATGCAATCGGCCTGTGTGGCAATACCCAAAAAATCAAGTGCAATATCCTGCTTAAATCATAGAACAATAGCTTTAATGAGTCACACACTTAAAAACATGTCTGAAAATAATACTCAGCAGAATGGTTAAAACTCTTGAATATGAAATAAGTAACACACAATTTGGCTTTAGGAGTTCGGCGCTGAATGAGCCACCGAAAGGCGTGTTTATTTTGGTTTCAACAAATTTGCAAATTTTATGCAGTAATTATAACAGTTTATTTATAAATAGTTAAGTGACAATTACATGAAATACCAGTAAGTGAACACATCATATTGGTTTTCAATAATATAACGTGATCAACCAGTTTTTGGTTGATTTGTAATTTAACAATTATCAATAAGATACAACTCAAGAAACATTATTCCAGTTTTATTACCTGTTTGATTACTAGTCAGGTCCGTATTATTTTTAAACACATGTCCCGTGTTAAAATCAAAAATGGAACCTAATATTTAGAGTCTCTCTAACACACCACATGTATCGCAATTACAAACAAATACTCATAAAACCTATTCATCAGCAGCTTCTACACAATTTCTCTCAAAACATCAAGCAATTGTCTTCAGCGCTTTAGAAAATACGCGACTGCAAGATTACTTAATTCCTTTGGGTAACCTAATTCATCCCAAAAATATTATATTTTCCTCCCGTCTATCCAATAATCGGATTTGCATGTACCTTGCAAACAAACATATCGTGGACGAATTCATGCAAAACCATGGAAAAATAAAAATGACTTCCAACCTTACAAAAACTTATTCCTGAATTCTCTACTGAAATAATATGTCTCTAAGAAACAAATTTAAACCCCCAAAAAAACTATAATTTAAAATATTTTCATTTTTAGAAAAGATAGAGTACATGACAATAATTCCTCTTCAGGTGGAGCTATAACACTTGTCAAAAAATCTTTGCAAATGTTTTTCCTGTTAATAGTAACATTGAAGCTATAGTTATAGAGACCACCGCTCCCGTTTTAATTTTTTATATGTAACATTTACCTTCCATCTAGTTCCTCAGCTACATATGAAGATTTAAAAAGCCTTATTGAACAGATACCCTCTCCTCGAATCATCGTAGGTGATTTTATCGGTCATAACTTTATTTGGGGTTCTAAGTGTACAGATCACAGAGGAAAGCTTCTAGAAAAGGTAATGCAGGATCTTCAATTCAGTTAACGACAGTCTTGAGGAAAACTCTAAAAAATTATGTGCTGGATTTAATTTATATGTCATATAGAAATATAACTACAAAACTAACTGGCGCGAACGGTTCAATTTCCTTAAAGGAATTTTTCTCATGTAGATCATTTAAACAAAGAATAACCAGAGAATGTCTTCTTAGAGAAAGTTTCGTATAAATTCCTGAATTATGAAAAATAACAAACAACTGCTCAAACGTTAAATGACTTATTAGATCTGTATGACCTATTTACCATAAAAAAAGAATGACTTGATATAAATGTAAATGTTATTGCTATATAAATGTGTACGAGCTGAATATTGCCTTAGCATTTGTGTAGACCTTAAATATTGAAAAAAAATGTATGTTGATAGTTTAATTTGTACTTTTAGCACTGCCGATACATACTATTAAAAAACGTTGGGTGACTAGGTACACAATCTTTCCAAAATGCTTTCATTGGGTATAATGGTCGCAAGTATAATAAAGCAAGTATGATGCTACTTTATTCTTAACGTTCGGCAAACTTCACCTTGTAGTCCTGGGGCTAGGGCTATTTCGTACCGATCAAAGTCCATGGAGTTTTACAGTGTATTCTTATCTATTTTGACCCGCTGATTCGAATTTAAAACTTTAAGATGCTTTTACGTCGAAAGAGACGGGAATTTTTTATAAACAGTTTAATTGTTTAAATAATTATAATTCGTAAACTAACAAATATAAATCATGTTTACACAATCCAATTTATTCCCTTAAAAAAGACTATAAAATGATTGGAATTGGAGATATTGCAAAATTATTGCAATTGCAAATGCAAATTACCAATTATAAACGGATATTTTTAATATTAAAAAAAGGCATATAATTTATTGGAGTTCTTCTTCATTAACCGGCGTTATAAATATCTTTACGGATATCTTCGGATATACGGTTTCTTGACATTTACAATAAGAAATACACGATACTCCCAGTGACAAACATAGAATTTCTTTCAAGCACGTTCCATCAGTGCAACTAGAGGGCAAGTCTTCCAAAGGCTGTAAGAACACATATAATTTTTTGGGCATTAATAAATTATTGTGTGTGTCCCATCGAAAACTTTCAAAATTTACAATATTTACTAATTTACTTAAACAGTTTGTTTGGGTATAAAATGTATAAATTGCCCTTAAAAGATGTAGTGAAATTTAATCTGTAGTTGGAGGTAAGTCTTCAATCCAAATACGTTGCTGCGTATTCCACTCCAACATTCAATCGTTAAAAGATGTACATGATGCCAGCTATTTCTGTACTGCTTAATTTAGCATAAGGTTTATGTTTTTGACAATAATTGCACAAATTCAAATTAGTTATGTTATGTGTTATACTTTTATTAGACACATTTTCATTAGACACATTATTTTAGGAACTATTTCATAAATTTATATTTTTGACATATGATAAGTAGAAAGGTAGCCACTTAAGCGCATTTTCGTCTTTGATCTCTGCGGCTTAAACCACACGCGCATACGCTGCGCTTATATAATTATTGTATTCCGCTTCTAAAGTAAATCTCATATTTATAGAGTACTAGACGGTCGGCGCCAAATTTACTTTAAAACTACTATACGGCATTAAAAGAGATATTTAGACATATTTATAATATATAAAATTCTTTGTCTTGGATCATACAATACAACTGTCTACCTTGCTTTGCTATTTTTGAAAGTTTTAGTAGCTAAAAAACATATACGCAAATTATATGCCCTGTTTAATAAAATATATTCATTTATAATTGTTTTAAAACAATATTTTGACTGTAATTTTAAAGCTGGTATATTTTACTTCGATTTAAGCTATTATAAGGATAATTTATTAAAAATTTAGCCGAGTTAAAATGAAAAATCACATAAATGCCATAATTTTAAAATATCTCCAGTTCTATTAATTATTAGATCGAGGTTTATCAAACATTATTTTGTGGATTTTTTTAAAGAAACAAACTATATTTTGTAACAAGATTTATATTTTTTATTTTGTGAATATTGACCTTTTAAGCAATTAAATTGTTTATAACAAATTTTCGTTACCTCCAATGCAAAAGCAAGTTTAAAATTAGAAAAGAGGTAAAAAATAAGAGGCAAAAAAAGAAATAAATTAGACTTACTCACAATCAGTTTAATTTTACTACCTAAGACGACCGGTTTCGCTTTCTAAAATTTGCAAAGCATCATCAGGTCAGTGGTACAAAGTAAATTAAGTGCTGAAATTATTAAAAGCCCATATTAGGGTGCTGTCTTATAAGGATATAGATCAAAAAAGTTATAGATCAAAAAAAGTTTTAGTAATTATGCCAATATTATATGTCTGTGTTAATTAATATGCATAAATTACATTAGCAGACAGAGTAACAACCCACAAATTGGCAAGAGATCTGTTCAATTGTAATAAATTAGAAATAAACAAAATACTACTTACATTCTGGCACAAGAGTTATTATATAGTGATTGGTGATTCATAGTTTTAACCATCCCCTATTACTGATAATGATTGATCTTAGGTCAATGTTGTAACTGTCTAATCAGTAATAAAGAATAGTTTGAACTATGAATCACCAATCACTATATAATAACTCTTGTGCCGGAATGTAAGTAGTATTTTGTTTTTTCTAATTTATTACAATTCAACAGATTTTTTCTCTTGCCAATTTGTGGGTTGTTACTCTGTCTGTTAATGCAATTTATGCATATTAATTAACACAGACATGTAATATTGGCATAATTACTAAAACTTTTCTTGATCTATAACTTTTTTGATCTATATCCTTATAAGACAGCACCTCAATATGGGCTTTTTATAATTTCAGCATTTAATTTACTTTGTACCACTCACCTGATGATGCTTTGCAAATTTTAGAAAGCAAAACCGGTCGTCTTAGGTAGTAAAATTAAACTGATTGTAAGTCTAATTTATTTCTTTTTTTACCTCTTTTTTTTTACTTTTTTTCTAATTTTGAACTTGCTTTTGCATTGGAGGTGACGAAAAAATAAACTGATTGTGAGTATTTATTTTATTCGTCTAATTTATTTCTTTTTTACCTCTTTTAAAATGGACTCACACAAGCAACACATTCATGATTTCAAAATTAGAATTCAGTGAGTCAAAATAGTTAATTTAATAACATTAATTTACAAATATCTTTGAGTGTTCATTTTCCGCAATCCCTATACATTTTTTTCATCATTCATATCCATGAGATATAAAAAAAATGCGTTTCACGAGTATACTTCTTTGCCATTCCCAATGGTCATCCAGCCATATATTTTGTCCTGAAAAGCATTTCCTACGAGAAAACTGTTTTTCTTTTGCGGCAGAAATATCATTCACATATTGAGTGAAAAGTGCGAGATCTGATGGCATATTTATTAAAATATATTCAAAAGCTGAAAGTCACAGCGTAGATGTATATTCCTGGATTTATGAGAGTTATTTGGTCAAAGCATGAAATTTAATCAGAAGAAATATATGGGCAGTGCAAAATATGTTTTATATGTATAGATTTTTCTAAACATGGCAGTGGCTTGATTTGTTTTAAATCATGTATATTTTTTCGTGAAAGTCGAAGAATCAAAATATATTTCAATATTTATTTATACTTAATGATAAAAGAACTTCGTATTTTTATAAAACATTATTTACGAAACTGATAAAGCAAACAAAGCAATAGTTTTTTATTTCAACAATTTACATTGTCGAAAGAAATATATAAGCAATATCATGTACGCAAAAAGTACAACCATTCCTGAAAAGTCTACAGCTGCACAAAGCAAATTTTTAAAACATCAACTAATCAATATAATTATTTTTCTTTTTCAAGTACCATCTCCTCATTGGAGGTCGTCAATCATCATAACAACTCGGATTTAACGAACGGTTGCTCTAAAAAGTTACCATCTATTTCAATTTTCTTGTTTTAACTGTCATCCAAAAAGCCTTCCTTAAGATTTCTTCAGAGTATAGATAAAATTATTTATAAATCACATAATATATAAATATATATTATAATTATACTACCACAACATGATACTATAAATCTTTCTGTATAAATTGGATGACATGAATGTAAATGACATTGGTGGATTGAACCAGGCGCTGGGATATGCCATACAACGTGAGATAATTCTCGTTTGTGTACTCTCCCATTTCAGAATTTGCCACCTAGATCGTGTGTTAACACCATTGAATTTATTTTTATGCAGTTATTTAAACCCAAAAGTGTATGCTAACAATCCTACAACCATCCGCGCATTAAAGGAGAAAATTCAACGCTGCATCGACGAAATTCTGTAAAGACACTAACGATGAAATTATACATGATAAAAACTCAGTTCTTAACAGATGGGCACAACATTTCAGCGAACATCTAAATATAAACGAGATTAAAGGAAATTACAACATACAAAATCAACAAAGTCTACAACATCAACTACACAGTGAAGACCAAACAAGAAAAGAAGTGTCAAATACCATCCTAATACTTAAAGAGAATAAAGCCTTAGGAATCAATGAAATATGTTTGAAAATGTACAAAAAAAAGGTGACGCTTAACTCTTTGCAGCAATCCATAAACTAATAGTACTTATCTGGCAAAATAAATTGGTACCAGAAGAGGGCTAAAGGGAGTAATATGTCCGTTGCATAAAAAGGGTGATTAACTGGAGTGTAAGAACTATAGAGGCATTACTTTGTTAGTATCTGCATATAAAATCTTTAACAATGTATTGTTTGAAAGACTTAAACATTTTACAAAGGATATGTTGGTCAATATCAATGATATACTACTGGAAAGTCAACTACACATCAAATTCAAGCACATAGGCAAATTCTAGAAAAGTTACTAGAATATAACATAGATACACACCATATCTTCGTAGACTTCAAAGCAGCCTATGACAGTGTGAAAAAAACTGCATTATATAATGCAATGATAGATTTTGGGATCCCACCTAAGTTAGTTAAGTTGACCCAACTAATAATGCAAAACATAAGTTCATGCGTTAGAATTCAAGGAGAAAACCATACTTTCTTTGACATTAATAATGGTCTAAGACAGGGGGACATGCTGGCGTATCTCCTTTTTAATATTGCCTTGGAAAATGCAATCAGAAAATTAAATAATAAAATGAATAGAACTATATTTAATAGATCGACGCAAATTCTCGCATTCACTGACGGTTATAGCGGGCAGAAGTATGAGAGATATGGTGCAGTGTTTTACAATGCTTGCGGACGCGGCAATTGAATTAGATTGAAACCTTCGAAATATGCAACAAAAAAATTAAATTAACATCTATACCTACCTTTGAGCAAGTCAAAGAATTTACATATCTTGGATCGCTAATAAACGCAACAAACACGACAAGTGACGAAATAAAAAGACGCATAGCAATAGCAAACAGAACTGTTGACGGTCTCCAGAAACGTTTAAAAAATAAAAATAGAAAAGTGCAGTAAAGCTCAATATATACAAGAGCTTAATAAGACCGTTTTTAATATATGAGCTGAAACGTGGACCTCATCTCAAAATGATGATGACTTGATATTTTTGAAAGGAAAAGTGTTTTTGGAGAAAGATTTTTGGGGCCGTAATTGAAAATGAGCTATGGCGTCGAAGATACAACTTTGAACTTTATCAGTTACACATAAGTGCAGACACTTAGATAGGATGGACACATTTCTATGATATCAGATCGCGAATACACGAAGATATTAACATTTTCAAAACCAGAGAGCACAAAAAGTAGAGAACGACCACGTAGGAGATGGATTGATGATGTGGAAGAAGATCTACAGATTCTAAGGGTTAGAAAATGGATGGAAGTTGCCAGGAATCGACAGGAGTGGCGCCTTCTTTTTGAGCAGGTCAAGATCCACAACAGATTGTCGAGCCACTTAGAATGCTGATGATGATCAACGAAATTCAGTTACATTTATGCACAATGGGCATCGAAAATTAAGAGGCCATTTACCTGATGCGCTCTTCCATACATAACCCTATCCTATCTACTTTATAAATTAATAAAAAAATACAACATAGAGAAGATAATAACTGTGTTTTTATTCAATTCAAATTTTAGTATTTTAGGTAAACTTGGGGCGTAAACATCCGTTAGTAGCATTTTTTTGTTCTGTAATTTTTTTTTATTTATAAAAAAATCTTATTTAATCAGAATTTTTAAGTGTTTATTTCGTGATTTCATCTATCATTAAAATCATGATAATTTTTAATAGTCAAAGTATAATAATAAAACGTTTTATAGCTCCATAAAAGCTGGTTATCCAGTCATAAAGCTATTTTGTTAAATGAGAAGCTTTATATTCAATCTCTAAGCCGATTTGGCACTAGATCTAATTAAATCAACGGGATAAACGGAATTGGAAAATAGACACAATCATGACTATAATTTCTATATGCAAAATTCATTAAAATACTCTCCTGGTTCGATATCAATCAGATCAAATTTGAAATCCAAATTACTTTGCGGCGGAAACATGGCAAATTAAAATTCATTACAAAAACCCGCTACAGGTTTTTGTTTAATTTTGTTACTTCTCTTTAGAAAGGAGCTTTTTATATTACACCTGAGAAAAATATGTAATAATGAACAAAATTTGTATAAATATTTTATACAAATACTTACTAAATTACTATTTTACTAAATACTAAAACTTACTACTATACACTAAAACTAAAAAATTTCTTAAATATAATCCTGAGTTTTTAGTGACAAAGCAGAAAAAGGTAATGTTACAGTCATCTTAGAAAGAACTCACTACTTACAACTGTGTTCTTCTCTCCTTCAGAATGATAGATCTTACATTTCACTTACATCCAATCCCACTTCTTCTTTACAAAGGAAATGCAATACATTAATCGCATCCTTAGCCTCTTCCAATGAGATTGACCGTAACACAAAGAAAAAACTAACAACATAAAATGGAAACATTGCAAAGTTTTATGCTTTGCCAAAAATCCACAAACCAACACTATCGGTTCGTCCCATAGTAGCTTCCATTGGAACTCCCACTAAAAATATCTCAGCTTTTGTTACAGACATACTTACTAATGCATATAATTATGAAGTTTAATATTACAATAAAGATTCTTTTGAGATAGTAAATAAATATAATGGTTACATACTACCATCAAATTATGTCCTCGTTAGCCTTCACGTTGTATCCTTATTCAGCAACGTTCATCTAGGAATATGTTTGACATCAATAGAGATCAACTGGGACCGTATTAGAGGTTGTTGCTCCATGTCTTATGACAGATTCATCAGCATCGTTGAATTTTTCTTTAACACTTACTTCCCATTTAATGGTTAATTCTATCAACAAACTTTTGGTACCCCTATGGGAGCAAAGATTTCTCCTATCATTGCAACGTACGTTATGGATTATGTATTAGACTCAGTCATTCCTTTAGTATCCTTTCAAATTCCACTTATTAAAACATATGTTAATGATATCATTTTGGCTATACCCAATGACAAGGTAGATGAACTATTAGATATTTTTTAATGGCTATGACCCCTACATCCAGTTCACTATAGAGAGGGAAGATGGTAATTGGTCCGTCCCCTTTCTCGACATAAGGATGATCGGGGAAAACAATAACATTAAAATAGATTGGTATCAAAAACCGACCCATTCTGGTAGATACCTTAACTACCACTCTTACCATAATAATTCTACCAAAGTCAACTTAATCAAACAGATAAAAAATGGAGTAATAAAACTATCAGATCCTTTATTTCATACAAAAAAACCTACAAATCCGACAGAAACTTTTAATTTCAAACGCTTATCCAACACCATTAGTGAATAAGATTTTGTTTAATACTATTCATAACGAAGATACTTCACCTTCCTTCGCGACTAACAATGCTGATCCTGATGTCTTAAGTGGGAACCCAGTCTCGGATACTCCTATCAACAAATATTTTTCATTACCATATTTCAGAGATATCACTCTGGGGTTAACAAGGATTCTGAAAAGTGTTGAAAATAGCTTTGGTAATAATAATAACAACATTAAACTTAATGTGGCTTGTAGATCAACCCTAACAATTACTAATCTTTATTCTAAGATAAAAGATAAAACTCCCAGAGATAGGCTTAGTAACACTGTCTACAACATTCCATGCCTCTCTTGCAGCAATTCCTACATCGGCCAAACATCTCAATTATTGAAATCACGTATTACGCTACACAAAAGTGATTCTCGACTTCACCCTGACCGCTGCGCATTAGCCAAACATGTCCATTCCACTGGTCATCTCATGGACTATACTAACACTACAATTCTCCACCGTGAGAACAATAAATCTAAAAGATAGTTGATTGAAATGTCTTATATTTTCCTTGACGATTTCTCCATCAATGTTAAGGGTGACATTAAGAATTTAAGCGATATATACCACTTCTTACTTAAATCAGATACCAAGAACAATACAACATCACAGATAACTAACTTGACTGATATATCCATTAACAACTAACCTACTTTAATAATTAATTTTCATTAACTAAAAAAAGATAACATTCCCTTGTTTTTCTTGGATACATCTCAATAAGATATTATTATAATAATACATGAACAATATAATATAATTAAAATGAAAATCTAAAATAATATTTCCCTATACTGGGATTTAACTTCATTCGGTTTTACCAATGAACTTTAACGACATAAAGATTCAAAAGAACTACTTGAATTGTCAGCACATGCGTTCTGGTAAAACAGAACCTCACATTTAAACTTTCTTACAATCAAAAATTTAGTTATTGCCGACAATTCAAAGAATTACCTCATTTTAAATGTAGTTACATTGGGTTTTTCGATTAACCTTGGGTAAACCTTTGCGTTTTAAGTTCAAAGCTACCATACATTTCCAACGTTAAAAAAAAACTTTTTTTTGCACATAGTAACAAAAAACACCACTATGTTGTTACTAGCTAAGTTTTTTAACATTCTAACTCTACAATTCTAAGTTACGGTAAGATCAATAATGTTTTTAATAGATAATATATGGTAGCTAATTATAAACTCTTTCAGCCCTCCTGAAGAAGCCAAATTAATTCTCTTTGGCGAAAACGTTCGGCGAAACAATTGATACTCATTAGAGTCCTTCTTGCAGATTTCCCCAATATTTAAGAGTTTACTATATATATATATATATATATATATATATATATATATATATATATATATATATATATATATAGTAGTTTAAAACTTAATTTATTGAGGCGCTCAAAAAATCTTGTATACGACTTATATTCGTATAATTCTGACGTATATAATTCTGGTAAAAAAAGTTATAGTAACATAAAATTTATATGTATAATTTATAAAAAAAATTATTTTCTGTAAATTTTACTAGAATTCACATTTTTTACTACTGGTATGGCAGAACTTTTGTCGGAACAAACTTCCACACTTCGACCGTACTTAATTACTCCCACTGGCCAGTAAAGTAGTACACAAAAGCAGATTTTTTTTTTAATTTCACATTTTTATTTGTGCAATCGTTAAAGTTTAATATTTTATTTTAATGCTGGTATTTATCCAGCTATAAAACTTTTAGAGTTATGGATTAAATTAAACAAAAATTGGCGCTGTGGCTTCAACAATATTTACAGAACACTTCAATCAAGTATTGCGTTGGTGAATGAGTAATGTAATATAGACAAGTTTTTCATTGCTAATTCTTGCATATCTAAAACGAAAAAAAATGGTAAAAAAATGTATAATATATAAAGTTACCCACTGCCTGATTTTTTATTATGCATCAAATGTTCACAACTAATATTGCAACCGCCCTAGATTCCAATTTTTAAAAGAGGACAAGTGTGTATAATAAAAAATTATAAAAACAATGATATTAAAATGCTAATTGTTTTGTGCAAAAATGTTGTAAATGGAAAAAAAAATGCTTAATTATTCATAAGGTTACTTCTTTTGATAGTATGTGTTTCACCCGTATTGGCCAATTTGATATTAAAAACCACTAAAGTAAGATGAAACTGTCATTCAAATTACCAATGACGAAGAGAAATTTATGTTTTAAATTAAAATTATTCAAGTGCAATTGAATTTTAAATGTACAAATTATAGATATTTTTAGGTCAAAAAAGGAAGGCATGCAAGAGAAATGCGAAATGTGGGAAGAACTTGAGGGAATGGTTTACAGGAAGTTCAGTAGTATTTAGAGTTGTGGTTAACGAAATCTGCAAATTGATCATGATTTCCAACCTTTGACATAAGATGGAACATAAAGTAGAAGAAGACAGAAGGCAATTGTATTTGACCTCACGCGTACTGCTGAATATATCGAACGACAATATTAAACAATATTCAATATCTGTTTTTAATTTAAACTGAAATTCTTTAAAATTTAACCATAGGGGAAACCCGGGCAAAGTGGCCACTCTAAGGGAGTTTTATATTGTTTTTTAAACAAAATTACGTCAATATCTTACATATTTAGTAACCTATGTATTGATATGCTGAGTAGTACTATAAATATATCATTTTGTATTTTTCAAAATATTTTTTCAGTATACTGTAAAATGTCCGAACATGGTCATGGCAAAGTGGCCAAGACTGGCCACTTTGTCATAAGACTAACTCGACTAGGTGGAAAGATAGTGTTTGGCATGAGTCATAAAATGGATAAAACTTAAAGCAAAATCTTTTTTTGCATCCATCCAGATTGGTGAGAGATAATGATAGTTCCAGGTGAAGCTCTATCTTTAAGATGTACTTTCATCCTTAGTCTTAGGACACAAATCACGAATGGCAGAATAAAGCTTCCTTTAGCTGACATATACATAACAAAGTTTGATATCTGAACTCTTTTAGCCGATGTCAAAGCGCCAACTTGACGCCAACTCTTGAGAGCGAGAATCTTGGAGCTTTTGAACTAGATAGTTATGAGTCCTGTCTCGTTAACATTGAAAACCCTGTAGACAGGATAGAATTGCCTTTTTAACTCTGGGATAGTCTGGTACCTAATTATAGCGACTTAGGTCTGCTGGGGTCTGGTCAACTATCTAAACTATCTAAAATGCCGTAGCTCCAAAATTATATTGGAAATCATATGTTTGTTCTCTTTAATAAAACAATACACTATGAAAAAACGTTATTTTTCTAAATAAACAAATGAATAACAAGATTAAATTAATAGGTAACATTATCTGCGGATTGTCCGTTTTTGTAATCTTAACATGTCATAACGGAATGCAGAATACATATTGTTTTTTTACATTCAACAAAAATATTACGACTTTCTATCCGATCTTTGTGGGAACATTTTAAATCGTCGTTTCTTAGGTTTTTCTTCACTGTCTACAAGCGCACTCCCACTGGTGGTAAGTTTACGTAATGAACAAGGTAGTCTTTGGTTTTGTAGTCTTATCTCTTATTGCTCGTTTAACAACTCCTTTTCAAGTAATTTAATAAAAGCACTCCTTGTGATTTTCTGGTCGTTTGTGTTATTTCCATAAATCACGAGAGTGTCTTGAGCGACAGTATTTAAGAGGGAGAAAAAAAATTGTAAGTGGCCATCTGCGACAATTTCTGGATACATCATATGTTGCACATAGCTGATAGATAATGTCTACACCTCCCTTTGTTAGATTATAAAAAGTGTGTAACATTATGTGGCTTTTTTGTTCTCCTACACTCGTATCAATGAAATCATTATGGTAAAAAGTGGAAAAAAGAATGACCTTTTTGTTTTTTTTATCAATGTCACTTACTACTGATAAAATACTGGAAAAATCAAACATACTAGATGGCATACTCCGATCTTTACTAAAAAGTAGACGTAGCAGCAAGTCCTTGTTTTTTTGAACAGTTCCATTGAAGTCAATCGGTGTCTAGCTAAAAGGCATATCATAAGGATGTTGGTGGTAAATCAGTTATGAAAGCTTATATTACGACCAGTTTTACTTACTGGCTCAATTAGAGGAATAACGATGTCTTCACCTGTTTTGCTTTGCTAAAAATATCCCTCCATGTATAATGTGTAAAAACATCTAGCATCTACCAATGCAAAAATGTTAAGGCCATACTTGGCCGGGTTATTCGGAATATTGGTGAAAAGAGCATTTGCCATAAAAAGATTTAAGCTTTTCGTCGATGGTCAAATACTTACTTAATAAAAAAGCAGCTTTCGAAATTGATACAAACTGACTAAATATCTCTCTAATCAGGTCGAGCTTATCTTGTTTTTTTTTCTCTCGGTACTACTACTTGTAATTGATGAAATGAAATTGATAGAATTTATTCTACGCATAAAGTTAATCTTCGAATATCGGTTTATTCGTTGTTGGTTAATACAGTCCTGAGAAATAATTTATTTTATTTATTCATTCATATAAGACCCAATAAGTAAAATAAAATACTCAAAAAAGAACCCAGGCGTTGCTCAATGGTTAAAATTGTACTCACTACGGATGTCCTGACTCAACGCAGATAGATACTCGCCGCGATACCGTAGTTGGAGTAGGTACACATAATATGGCGCTTAGATATTTGAACCAATGGATCTATTAGACCCCACCAGACTAACGCAGGGTTAAAGATACTAAAATATAATAAAAAACTGTTGACTATTCTCACGTAATGTTTATTAAATACCTTAGCCCTCGCTGCAGAAGTTTGTCATGTTTTTTTTTAATAATTACGGGATGCCTACGTCTGACTCCACCAACCCAGTCTCAGCGAGCTAATTTTTTATCATGATTGAAATTATTCCGACTGCCATTGCTTATAGCTAGGTAGTATGAAAATGAGCTAAGATCTAAAATGGTGACTAGTATCCAAATAAACTTAAGAAATAAAATAAAGTTGTTACTAAATATTAATTAATTAAGTGGATATTGGCACATGGTGTAGTCAGTAAACTTTATTAAATTGTCGATTGGCACTGGAGAACAGATTTTTAACATAAGAGACATTGTAGGAAAGGCAAGCTAATTAACACAATATTTTAATATATGTTTATTACTAGGTAAAAATTCCGATCAGTGGGATTAACAACTGTATGATTTCTCATTCACGCATTTGGATCTGTAATGAGTGGTTTTGAAGCTTCTGATTTAATTAAAATTAATGTTATTCTCTTTGTCGCTCTGATATTAGTATTATATTATTCGCATTTGGCGTTTTACTACTGTATACAGATAGAAATTTGGGAACTTGTATGCATTGAACATTAATAAATAATAGATGTAAAACGTTCTAGTCGTTGAAAAGCTCTGATAAAATATTTATTTAAAAATGAACAGAGTCTGATAGGGATCGACGATTACTAGTGAAAATGTACAAAATGGGCTGTCGCAAAACTTTACGAGCTGAGCTATCACAGCACAATGGAATGAAGAAAGAGACAACAAAATATTAAGGGAGAATGGATATACAAATCAGGACTTAATTTTTATAAGATTGATATGTAATTTTTTATTGAATGCGCTGTTTTTTAAATACTCAATATTTTAGGCGAAAGAACAGTTAACAGAGAAGCAAAAAACAAATCTCTCCAATTGAGCGAGAACGACGATTTCATGGACCGTTGATAACTGGTCTAGAGGCATATTCAGTGACAAAGCGAAATTTGATTCATGCGTTGGTTACTTTTAAAAATAGGTTATCCAAAGTAATGGAATTGAGAAATAAGGGTGCATGTCATTAGCGGGTCTACAAAGATATATATTGGTGAAAGACACAACGTAGCAAAGTAACAACAAATTTTGAAAAATAGTCTTATACCAAGTACTCGCGATCCCTACCCGGACTTAAAGAAATTACTGTGTTGAAATGTCCGAACATTTAGTTGCTACGATGTTATACAGACCTTATATCCGACGACTTGAAGCTCATTGACACATGGAAAGATTACGTAGAACGACTTTTTAACGATAAACGCAGAACGACAGTGGACCAAGATGACGACATGACTGGACCCGAGATACTAAGGTTTGAAGTGGAAAAGCCATTTCATCGCTAAAAAACGACAAAACACCAGGTACCGACAACATACAGGGCGAGATCATAAAACTCCTATGCGAAACGGATGGCCACTTCCTCGATTTTCTGATAGGCCTTTTAAACACCTTTTACGACAAAGGGGAGATTCCGGAGGAATGTCTTCAATCGAACTTTGTAGCCATACCTAAAACACCAAGTGCAAAACACTGTGATCAACATCGCTTAATAAGCTTGATAAATCACATTACCAAAGTTTTCACCAAAATCATACACACTAGAATATATAACAAATGCGAAGTAAATATATCGGAGTTACAGTTCGGATTCCGAAGCGCATTGGGTACAAGAAAGGCGATCTTCAGTCTGCAGGTTTTAATTCAAAGATGCAGAGACACGCACAAGGACGTCCACTTGTGCTTTATCGACTTCTCTAAGGCGTTTGACAAGGTCAAACATGATAAACTCATGGAAATGCTCAGGAAGATGTATATTGATGGCAAGGATCTGCGCATAATAACCAGTTTCTATTGGAACCAAAGTGCTGAGATAAAGATGGGCAACTTACACAGTGGGAAGATAGATATTAAAAACGGTGTACGACAGGGATGCGTCCTCTCGCCGCTCCTGTTCAATATATACTCTGAACAAATCTTCAGAGAAGCACTGGGAGAAGTTTCGGAGGGTATCAAAGTAAACGGAGAGGTAATCAATAATATTAGATATGCTGACGACACAGTTATTATCGCAAATGACTGCAACGAGCTTCAAAGACTTATGCAAAGCATACACACAACAAGTCAAGAATACGGTTTAGAACTCAATACAACCAAAACTAAATGCATGCTCATCAGCAGAACACAACAACCTCCGATGCAATTGACATTAAACAACCGAAAAATAGAACAAGTGGAGAAATACACATACCTTGGAACCACAGTCAACACAAAATGGGACCAGTCAACAGAAATAAGATCACGTATTGAAAAAGCGCGAAACGCGTTCAACAATATGAAAAAGTGGTTCACAAGCAAAATCTCAATGGAACTAAAATTAAGACTGGTCAAGTGTTATGTCTTCCCGGTCTTGTTCTATGGAGCAGAGGCATGGACCACAACGAAAGCCACCATGAGGAAACTAGAATCCTTTGAGCTGTGGATATATTGCCGTATTCTTCGGATATCCTGGACAGACCACATCACTAACGTGGAAGTAACGCAGAGAATAGGCAAAAGCAACGAAATAATCTTCACCGTAAAGAAACTGAAGCTTAAGTACTTCGGACATGTCATGAGGCGTACTAAGTACCGGCTGCTACAGTTTATAGTCCAAGGAAGAATCGACAGTAGGAGGGGACTGGGAAGAAGACGACACTCATGGATGCATAACCTGTGACAATGGTTCGGACTAACATCGACCGAATTGTTCAGAGGTGCCGTAAACAAAGTCAAAATAGCCTTGTTAATAGCCAACGTCCGAAACGGATAGGGCAAAGAAAGAAGAAGATGTTATACAATACTTTTGTTTATTTTTCCGCAAACACTGCAATTCAGTGTAGAGAACATTATTAAATACATAACTAAAACTAAATAGAAGTAGACTTAACACGTCGATAGAGTAAAAGCTAATAGATAGACCGAAAAAATTTGAAGTGAAGACCAAGAGCGGATAGGCGAAACCCGAGAAGACCACCCACGAGATGGACAGACGACCTAAAGAAAATATGTACCAACTGAATTGCAACCGCTCAAGATAGATCACTTGATTGTGATGAATTTAGATAATGGAATAATTTTAGTACAGTTCCCAATTGACTTTTAACAAATCGCATCTGTAAATACCATTATCTGGCAAATACACTTCTGTCCAATACCATTAAGTATATGATAAATTTCTATATGAAATTTCTCCAACTATTTGCTAACGCTCTAGCAGTCATTTTTTCAAGTAATAATCCTATTGGGTAGTTGTTAGACCGCCTATAGAATATGCAGTTATATTGTGAGTGTAGTCTGTAGCGATGTCAGTAGTGAGAATAGCATTAGACTTTATCGAGTACGAACGCAACATTTAGGCAGAAAAGAGTAATAGTTTAGACACCACAGATTGAGGACACCCCATTCAGTTTTTGTTTGAGTACCAACTCTCACTTATTTTGTACCTCGCTTGCAGTTGGGAAGCTACACGTTAGCAAACGCCGCTTATTATTACGTAGTTACATAAGTTGATTAGTGTTAAAGACAACGTCCTTAGTTTATGTCCTAGTTAATTACTTTTAAGCTGTAAATAGTTCTATTGTGTTTATGTTTCGCGGTAAACTAGTATCAAATCGGCGGTTTAAATATGTGAGATAAGAACTTTATGACAGGACTTTGACCAGATCTTATTTTAGCTACAGAGATAGAGTTAGCCATTAGAATAAATATTTGTAAATTATTTTATTTCTTTGTTCTCACATTCGTGGATGGTCCTTCGATATTAAATTTATTAATATGCTAATTTCACCCTATGTGGTAGTAAGATCGCCATTACAATTCCTTGTTCTTCATCTTTCACCACCACACATACGTAGTAATTAGAAATATGCACAAAAATGCCTTTTAGAAACAGTTTAAACAACTAATCCTTTCTTGGCTCTCCATAGAACTATAGTAGCTGTATAAATTGCGCCTTTTGAAAAAACTACTCTAGTATTATTGGTTGTATTTAATGTTTTATGTAGTGATATAAGGAAATCACATATCAGGTGCTAGTAATCGTTAATATGTTTATTTTCTGTATTTATCTTTGTGCTAATATACTATTTTACTTTTTTTGGAAAAACAAAAAATAATGAAGTCCTTGATAGGAAAAGGTATAGAATTCAACAAGCCATTAATAATAATATTTGTAGACTTTGAGAAAGCATTTGACTCAGTCCAGCATAGCTCCATATTAAGAGGTACACAACTCTTCTTCGAAATATACATAACAGCGCAACACCTGCAGTCAGAGTTTTTAAACAACTTGAGGTTTGCAACCCACAAAGTCCTTATTGCAGACCGGGTAGATCATGCACGCCAACTTTTTTGTTATTGGCCTTAAAATTAACTTTTGCTTTGCAATACATGATCAAACTTGTACTGGCCAAACATATTTCCACGTTGGCATGCAAATTAAAAAAGTGGATACCTATAGGTATCTGGATCACGTGATTAAACTAGACAGAGACAACCAAACAACAGTGTTAAACAGTAAAATATGTCTAACATGGACAGCTTACAGAAAACTGAGGCAAGTCTTTGGATTCAATATTTTTATGTGCTAGAAAAGAAAGATCTTTGATGAGTGTATGCTTCCGCATTTAACGTATGGATCAGAAAGACAGAGACTCATCAGAAAAGTAATAATTAAATACAAGTGATACAGAGGGAAATGTAGAAGTCATTGTTGAATATATCTTTAGGAGACAGAGTTTTAAATAAAATAATAAGGAGAAAAACTGTTACTACGGATGCAGTTAAAAGAATTAGTCTGAAATGAAACAGGACAGGCCGTGTTGCCAGAGTCACAGATGGAAAATGACAGAAGAAAATTTTAGAATGTAGATATACATGATGCATATCGTAAGCTAGGTACTAGGCACTATTATTATATTATAAACAATATTAACCAAAATACAGAATAATATTATAAATTATATCTTGGTGCCAAATATGAAAATATGGTTCAAGTCTTACATGTTAATACATTTCTCCAAGAAATTAACGTACCACTTTGAAATATTAAAATATTTTATTAGCGTTAATAAAAATTACCATTGTCATGTTATATTTTGCATGCCCCTTGTATATGCTATTCGTACACTCTTTATTTATTGACTGTGTTTTATCGCTATAGTTCTTTTTGCAACAAAACAAAAAGAAGCAAAAAATGTACTAATTCTATAAATTTACTAATTTTCAAGTGTCCACGAATTTTATTCGGCTACTGTTTAATTGTTAATTATTGGTAATTGTGTTTATTATGGAGTGTTATTCACGTAATTTAACCCGAGATGAATGTGCCCAAGCAGTGATACTGTCGGAGGAAGGTTGGAGTTACCGGAGAATTGGTCGTCGGTTTAATGTGTCCCACACATCCGTCTCACAGGTGTTAGAAAGATTCCTCCAAACAGGGGATCATACTCGCAGACCAGGGCAAGGACGAAACCGGGTAACTACCCCTATTCAAGATCGATTTTTAAGAATTTCTGCTCTTCGACAACGTTTTGTAACACATCTAAGTCTACAAATTTAGCTTCGAGACGTGCCTGCTATACAAATTAGTACTGAAACCATTCGCCAGCGACTTATAGAATACAACTTAACACCTATGATTGCCGCCTGAGGTCCTCTATTAACTGCAGAGCATCGAAGGGGGAGACTACATTTTGCCAGAGAACACGTTAATTAGTTAGAGGCTAACTGATAACGAGTGCTATTTACTGATGGATCCCGATTTTGTTTGTACAATAACGACAGACGTGTTAGTGTGTTGCGACAACCCAACGAACGATATAATATATGCCACTGAGCATATATTATATATGCTCAGTGTAACGTCTCACACCTCATTTTTTGGTGGAGGATCCTTTATGCTGTGGCGTGGTATTTCTTTGACCGCATGTACGGACCTAGTAGTCATAGAAAATGGAACTGTTACAGCTGAAAGGTACATATTGGAGATCCTGGAGCAACATGTAGTACCATTCGCTCCTTGTATCGGTGAAAATTTCTGACTAATGCAAGATAATGCCAGACCTCACGCTGCACAGATCGTCAGAAATTATCCAGAAGAGGTAAAAATTAACACTATGGAATGGCCAGCACATAGTCCGGATTTAAATTCAATTAAAATTCTCTGGGATATCCTTGGTACGCAATTAAGAGCGACACCGATCCAACCAAACAACGTACAGGAAGTGGGAGAGAGGCTGATCCAGATTTGGAGAGAACTAGACCAAAATGAAATACGGCAATTAATTTTAAGAATGGGCCAACGATGTGAGTCTCCTACGTAGGAGAGGGTGAAACACTCGTTATTAAGACTTTTTTTCATATTTTAGTTTACTTTCCTTATCATTATTTTTTAGAATTTTTCGTTTCATTTTTTTTCTCCTGTACTTCAACATTTTCTGATGATTAGAGAAATTGTTTTGATTACTAATAAAATGTAAAATAAACCTGGCGAAGTTTTATTTTTTATTCTTTGCCTGTTTACAAATAAAATTAATTTATTGAAGTGGTGCGTTAATTTCTTGGAGATGTGTATTAACACCAAAACTTTAATAAAATCAAGGCCATTATTCTACCTTTTTTTTGTGCTCAATGTATTAACTCAAAAATCTAGAAAGTAATAATTTTTCTGCAAAGTTTATCCCGAATTTTTGTATGGCTAGAACTAATATATAGCTGGATTAAAGTATATTTCAATAACAAGCCAACCGCTCTACAATATATTACGGCTAGAAAACATGATATTTTAAAACTTCAGTGCGAGAAGTTTTAAGGTCAATTAAGTTGAAGTAAAATGAACTTACAAATTTTTAAGCTAAATAAGTTTTAAGCCATTCAAATTGTATTAGTCGGTGGGCAAAAAAGGTAAAATGGTTTAAGAAAAATTTATAGAGAAAAGGAAATCCGATATTATTTATTTTTATATTTGTTAACGATAACGAAATATTAACGATATTGTTTAAATTATAATTATTTATTTATTGTGTCTCCACTACAAAGATTATTGATAGTGAAACAATTTATATTATATTAAATAATATATAATTTATTATAATAAACATTACAAATTAAAATAAATTACAATAATACATTGAATTATAGTTATGAATTAAATAAGCATATTATTGTAATATGTAATATGCGGTAATATATTTTTTTGCATTTTCTGGTAAAAAGTTTAATTAATTTTGAAATTTTTCGAGAAAAACATATTTTGTTCGTTTATTACTGTAACGAATTTACTGTTCTAAAGCTATTATTTTAACCCTTAATTGTGCCTTATTCTCATCAACCTTTAAGTGGTCGCTAAGGCGTAAAAAGTGCGCCATTCTTATTTAAAACGTCATAGCTTTACATCCTGATGTAAAATATGCAAGGCCGCTCCTGTATCCCCATACCACACAGTCTTCTACGTTAGAGTTTAGTGTAAATCTTCAATCTTCCTCACTACAAATTTAGTACCAAAATTGACGTCATTGTTGATGCGTGTTACTAAGTGGTGCATACTATATTATAGTACGCCAATCGACTATGTAAGTAACAATAATTTTTTGGTTATCGGAGCAAATAATTAAGTAAAAGTATAGTTTATTATGCTGTTATTACTTATTTTAGGTCTAACATATCATACAGTTATAGGAAAAAACTTACTATGGTTTGCTTTTTAACCAGGAAGAGTAATTCAAATTTATCGCGCCGTAATGCTTGTTTCTAATTGGTCCAACCGCGGGCAAGTTTAGCCCACTATTTTGACACTAATGACATTTATGAATTTTTAAAATTCAAAATTTATGTCGACGATGTTTTGTATTTTCTGCGTTATTCCTTTAATTTTCAGATTTTTCGTTTGCATTTATATAAAAAACAGTTATGTTTAGAACTATTTAGCTACATATTAGTGTTATTATGATAACAATATGGATTCAATGCCAAGTACTAGTGGTAATTATCCTTCTCAACCTAAAAAACCCTGAGTAGATTTAGGTCATTTATCATCAAATGAAAAACAATGCATTATAAACATGTACAAACAAATAAAAATTTCTAGAATGAAAATAACAGCCATGGTAGTAAAAATAAAACAGGCAACAGGTTAGTTTTGCAGAATAGTTATTGCTAAAATCAAGCTTTACTAAAGTAATGTGCTAATTTTAGGTATTGCGAATTCAACTATTTACAGAACAATTAAGGAATATGAGCATACTTGAACAGTAAGATGTCCTAAAAATATTGGAGGTCGCACTTCTATCCTTGCAACATATGATGAAAGAGTTAAAACATCTGTAGGACAGATAGTACAAAGATTCTTTTTCAAGAATGAAATGTCCACTTTAAGTAACATTTTAAGTGAAATTAAGAACCGCCTAGATCTTCCAAAATATGAGTCGTTCATTATTATATAACTTCTTGAAGCAAATCAATTTTAAGTAAGTAAATATGGGTTATCCACTATTATATAGTAAAATTATCTAACACATTTAAGAAGTTTAATTTTTATAATCAAGTATATTATTGTTACTACTAAATAATTTTTATAATTAAAATTTATGAGCTACATAAGAAATGATTGTAATAGCACCCTTCTGGTTTAATCAAAATATTTTTCCTTTTTATAGACATAAGTACAACAGTTTTTGTGTGACATATTTTTGGAGACATACCAGTGTACAAATATTTTTATTTTAAGTATCATGTACATACCTTTTACTGTTCTCATTGAATGATATTTTACTTGGTATGTTTGATGATAGTATACTAAGTAATGATATCATAAAGTAAGTTATTAAAAAAAATAAATTTAAGTTTTTAATTGTATACTCTACTAGAATGTTTCAAGTATTTTGGTTCTACAGATATAAGAACATAAAAAGGGAAGAAAAGGAAAAAAATTTTTTTTTACTTTACATATAAGCAGATTCATTGCAGCAATTATTGCATAGCATAACTATAGATTGTTTATCTTACTGTTTATAGGATGATTGATTTATTGTCTGTATTATGAATGTCTTACCATAGATATTTTTTAGGTGAAATTATTCAAAGAATGGAAATAAAGAAATTCAAAATGGTGTAGTTGTTCATGAACCTCACCAAGACATAAATGGAGAGGATATTTTGGAAGACTAATAAAATTATTAAATTTTTATTTTTACATACATCCCGAATATAAATTATGCACTGAATATTATTTTCCTCTAATATCTAAATCGATGTCTGACTCTTTATATTGTTTGTAATAACTTGGAGTTGATGATATGCGAATAGTATTGAATGTGATATTTTTTTAGATGGTGTTTATACTAAATATAGTTTAAAATGTTTATAAATTTATAAACATATGTTATTTATATCTAATTATAATAAGAAAAACGGCAACTATCTTTTAAACTTAGTATATACTTGATGGGAAGCATTTTCATTTTGTTTTCATCACAATAAAAGATCTTTAGTAAATTAATGTTGTGTTTTAGTTACTCGCATCATTCAACATTCAAAGGGTAACATAATAGCAGATGCTTTGGCAAAAGAAGCATTATCAAGCGGAGAAACCATAGCCAACAATATTCTACCGGTGTCAGATATAGATGTATGTAGTAAACATTGGCTCAAATTAAAATGGCAAGCCAATTATACGGAATCCGAAAGACAGTCATCCATTAAATATTGGCAACCCACACTTCTTAAAAAAAGGTGGTTTCATTCAGAGTCCAACAGAAGTTTTATTAAAACAACTATTAATAGGCTAAGGTCAAATCATGCTCTAACACCTTCAAGAATGTACAAAATGAATCTAGCAGACACTCCAAACTGTACTTGTGGTAAATATACAGATTTAACACATATCCTATTAGAATGTGTAAACCAACAAGAAAATAATGTTTTTATGAAAACTTACGAAAACTAAATGTCTGTTTCCCATTTCACATAAATGAATTAATTTTCTCTGGAAACGTAGAAATCTTTAATTGTATTTATCAGTTAATAAGAAATTGTTAATATAATTTTTAAACAATATAATGTACCAACCGTAAAATTAAGAGATAATTGTAACTTGTAAGCAATTTGCGAACACAGCAATCATGTAATAAACCTTTTATTACGAAAAAATAAAAAAAAAATAAACAAATAAAAAAAAAATATGTAAAACAAAATTATTATAAAAGATGACTAAAAAGTAATATAAAAGTAATATAAGAAAATAATTTAAAAAAAATAAAAAAAAATATAATAAATAAAAATAAAAATAAAGTAAAAATAAAAATAAAAATTAAAAAAATTTAATTCTTTAATTTACTTTTAACTTACATTTAGTACTAACTCGAACTCTGATTGTTGTTCTGTGAATAAAAATTACAAAATAGTCTGGTCAATTGGCTATGCCAAGGCCATTAAATAAAGAAAAACTCCTATCCTACAACGGAAATGATTTTGAAGAACCCGTAGTAGATAGAACACGAAAAATTAAAGAACAACTAAGAATTGATCATCTAAATTGCGAAGAACAAGAACTAATTCTAGATATATACACTGAATATGCAGATATATTTTATGTCGAAGGCGACAAACTGAACTTCACAAACGAAATCAAGCACAAAATCGAAACAAACAACGCTAAACCTATCTTCACTAAATCCTATAGATATCCTTAAATACATAAAAAAGAGGTAAAGAAGCAAATTAATAAAATGTTAGAAGAAGGAATAATCCAGAGAAGCGTGTCGCCCTGGTCGAGTCCAGTCTGGGTCATACCGAAGAAATTAGATGAGTCAGGAAAACAAACATGGCTGTTGTTATTGATTATCGAAAACTTAACGAACTCACAGTACAAGACCGTTATTCTCTACCACAAATATCAGAATTATTGGACCAACTAGGAAGATGCCAATACAAAAAACACACAAACTCTACACTCATTATTTTCTGCAGAGTTTGTGTGTTTTTTTTTTTTTTTTAAGTTAGTTTTAAATAATGAGTAAAGTTTACAGTACATATATAATAACATCGATAAATATACTACATATTGAGTTATGAACTATAAACATCTGTATTTCTTATTAACACTATGTCACCTGTTGTATTTTAGTGAACTGATGAAGCTTTAGAAATATAAAGCGAAACGTCTTCCATAAACTTATGAAGTAGTTGACTTCTTTTTTTATTTGCTTACCTGAATGACCGATTAAACACCTCTGAATTCAATAGTTGAATACTTTATATATATATATATATATATATATATATATATATATATATATATATATATATATATATATATATATATATATATATATATATATATAATTAAATAAAAGTCTTTACAAATGGAAAGTTTTTATTGAAAATTGTTTAATATACCTTTTTGATTCATGATTCTTCTTAGAATATAATGATAATCAAAATAAATAATTAAGCATAAATACAAGATAATAATCAAAACGTATATTATATGATCAATAAGTTGTGTAGGTATTATAATGGATTGGAAATAAAACAACACAATTTTATGGAGAACTGATTGATGGACAATAGTAATAAATAATAAATATCTAAGTAGACTTTTATTACCAACTACATTTCTTAAATAATTATCTACTTAAATTTGTGTCACATGCTATATTAACATTAAAATTAATGTATTTTTATAAATACACATTATGTAGCTATTTAGACTTATACATTTATTGCTAAATATTTTATTTTTCACCAAAAATTGGCAACAAACAGCACAAAATCGCAAAGATAAGACGAATTTAAGGAAGGCCTATCTCCAGCAGTGGATATAGTAGCTCTACTTCAGTAAATTTTTATGTTTATTTAGTATTTATGCAAAAAAAAATGTTTTTTGTTTCTTTTAATCTAGATATACCTAGTATGTGAGCTTCCTAAATAAGCATTACTAATATTATTATTTATTATATTGAACAAATTTTTCAAATTACTAAAACAGCTAAGCAAAATTTTAAAGGAAAAAAATTAGGATTTTTTAAATTTTACAGAACTTAAATGTGTAGTGTTCTTATAAAAAATTAACGTGAACGTAATATAAAGTATGCACTTTTTGCAGCACTATCCAAGGCCCATACTTTTTTTTATATTAATTATTATAATTTTGTGAATAAAATACCGGAAGTACAAAAATTCTTCAAATAGTTTTTTAAAAATTATCTGTCTGAATTGTATAAAGGCAATTCAGATATTAACATACATTTTAAAGCAGAAAACTTTAAAATTGCACTGCTTTATATTTAAGGCGTGATTTTAAAAAGTAACTTCACAATACCTTGCAGAAAATTTTTTATAATAATCACTGGATTATGAACTATTAAAACAATTATAATTTCTTTTATTTATTTGGATTCAAAATTGGTTAACATTGGTGATTATATACAGTCGTAACAGTAACATCCTCTTATTAAGAATTTCTTGGTAATAATAACTTTACAACTATCCTGATAGAAAAAATTTTTATCTGCAAACAAAAATATATAAGCTATATAAAGGCGCATGAGATTCTAAAAAAGATTTAGGTATGTCCTAAAGGAACGTATAGTTAAGGAGAAAAATAAAGAAAGCGACTTCCATTGTACTAAATAATACCAACTACGTCGCAAACTTTCTAGTAGAATGTAGCATTTAGTTACCGGTATTAACAGAAAAAGTGGCTACAAAGAAAATCACAATATGAGTAATTTAATAATGTATATACGATACAAGACATCATTTTTATTTTAAAATTAATGTATTTATCCAAGACTCTAACTTGACGTCGATGTTAATATTGAGCTAAATATAAGACCGAATAATTATTTGTCGGGGTCGTAATATGAGCCATTTTTCCTCTTTTCCGTTATCATTTACAGGAAGTTTACCAAAAGTACAATGTTACTGTTATTACTGAATATGGCAGCTTTTATAAACACCGTTCAGATATTATTATTACTTTTCTCATCTGTGTTTCTGTGTTAACTTGATTTCACATAGTCGAGTAAACTATCCTCCAACAAAGTTATTCAAGGAACTCACCTTAATAATACTGACATTTTTATTTTATTAGACAATTTTAAATTATAATAAGCAGTATTTAGTATATAAGATCCTAACCTGGAAGTTTACTAGTATAGTAGAAAAATATCAGCTCTTAAGTAAATTTTAAGTTAAATATACCTGTTTAAAAAATTGCAAGACTGATTTGGTGAAGTTGCTGAGTGGGAATTGCATCAGAGACTCTGTAAGTCAGATTATATTACATCAAGAATTATCAGTAATAATACAAGATTCATTTGAGAACAAAAGAAATACCACTGAATATTTTAAATAGAAACAAGAATTTCTTTTTTTTTATTTTTACATTAGCTAAATTGCCTTGGTATAATTATGATCCAGGACCACATTCAGATCTAATGACTAGTTTCAAAGTTTATTGTAATGGATAATAATAATTCCAAATTAGCTCAAGAAATGATCTGCATTTCACCACCAACGCCTAAAAAAACTTCCTCATCAGTAACGAGATTCTTAATTTTCCATCCGGAAAGCAAGCTATTGTATTCAGTTTTTTAGAAAATGTAAAATTAGAAAATGTAAAATTAGAAAATTAGACCGACAGGGAAGACATGCAGTACATGCTAAGAAAACTGATAGAAGAATATAACGACTGGGGAATGAATGTCAATACAACAAAAACCAAATATCTTTGTATTGGAAACGAGTCAGATAACATAGACCTCGAAAACGGACAACATATTTCCTGCTGTCAGAGCTATGACTTCTTCTTCTTCACGTGCCATCTCCGCGACGGGGGTTGGCAATCATCATGGCTATTCTGATCTTAGATGCTGCTGCTCTGAATAGTTCAATAGATGTGCATCCGTACCATTCCCTCAAGTTACGCAACCATGAGATTCTTCTTCTTCCTACACTTCTCTTGCCCTGGATTTTCCCTTGTATAATCAATTGAAGTAGGTTGTATCTCTCATTACGCATAACATGCCCCAGGTATTGCAGCTTTCGTGTCTTGATGGTTTCCAATACTTGGAGAGCTATGACTAATTGGGTGTTATCTTTGACAATACAGGAACTGATACACGGGAAATAGAAAAACGAATCACTCAAGCAAAGAAAGTCTTAGGATGTCTCAATGGTATACTGTGGAGTAAAGAGATAACGAAAGGAAGGAAATTTAATATATATGAGACCATGATTAAAACTACTCTTCTTTATGGCGCCGAAACATGGAGAATTAGTGAAAAGAACAAAAAGGGAATAGAAGCAGTAGATATGGATGCAATGAGAAGATCTTTAGATATTTCCAGACGAGACCGAATCAGAAATGATGTAATAAAACAACGTATGGGAATAGAAGGAAATATAACTCAAGATATAGAGAAGAAACAATTAAGGTGGTATGGGCATGTGCAACGGATGCCAGCATCAAGACTCCCCAAAAAAAGTAATAGAATGGCAACCGATAGGTCGACGGAAAAGAGGAAGACCCAGATTAGAATGGCAACACGGCGTAAACAAGTCCATGAGCGAAAGAAATTTAACAACAAACGACTGCGAAGATAGGAAGAGATGGTGTTTAGGTATCGGAGAACGTCGAAAGACGTTCTAAACCGATGTATATATATATAAAATTAGAAAATTACCTTATACCACTTTAATCAGTTATATCTTCAGAACATATAATGTTATCTTCGCGTGTAGCTAATAATATGATTTGTATTTGTTTATCAACAGAAGAATAATACAAGGAATAATATTAATTACTTCTAGTGCGACTTATACTATCCACTGTATGTCCAACAATTCCAAATAATATTCTAAAAACAGAACTACAAAAGCTAGGCGTTAAACTTATGTATAGGGATTCTACAGTATTCACTGCCTTCCCTCGCTCAACCGTTTCCATCTCTCTCTGTTGTTCCATTCTCCATCGTTTAGTCCTCTCTTACTCATGGCGTCGTCTACTTCGTTCCTCCAGGATTTTCGGGGTCGTCCTCTTTTCCTCCTTCCTATGGGGCTCCATTCGGTTATTATTTTTATCCATCTGCTGTCGCTAGCTCTTCTTACATGTCCATACCACTTTAGTCTTTTTTGTTCTATATATGTTAGTATGTCTGTTTCTATTGATGTTCTTTGCTTTATTTCGTCATTACTTCTCCTATCCATTCTTGTTACTCTGCAGCATCTTCGCAGGCATTCCATCTCTGTTGCTATTATCTTACTGCTGTTTTTCTTGTTTATGATCCAATTTTCGGCCCCATATGTCATAATACTTCGCACTAATGTTTTATAAATCTGCGTTTTTGTCTTCATATTTAGGTGTCTATCCCACCATACTGAGTTAAGTTGTCGGATTGCTGTTCTTGTTTGTCCTAATCTTTGTGTAATTTCTTCCTCTGTTGTTGCCTTTTTCTTGATTATGAACCCCAGGTATTTGAATTTATCCTTTCCTTTGATTGTTACGTTGTCATCAATCTGTAGATCTTCTATGTCTTCTTCACTTGTAGATAGGTACTCTGTTTTCGCGAGGTTAATATCTAGGCCAGCCTTGGTATATTCTTCTTGTAGTTTCTTCATCATGTAGCTGAGGTCGTCTTGGTCTTGTGCAATCACTACTTGATCGTCTGCAAAACTTAACGTATATAGGTATTCGTTCCGTACCGGTACTCCCATGCCTTCGCATTTTCTTTTCCATGTAGTCAAGGCTTTCTCTAAGTATATTTTGAATAGGGTTGGAGATGTGGAATAACCCTGCAGGAGCCCTTTTGTTGTGGTGAAGTCTCCTATGATTCTTGTTCCCATTTTAATGGACACTTTATTTTCTTTATACAGAGCTTTTGTAGCTTCTATGAGTTCCGTCTGTATTTCTAATTTGTACATTGCCTCCCATAGTTCTGACCTTGGTACAGAGTCATACGCCTTTCTCAGATTCACAAATGCCAAGTGTATATCTCTATTTTTTGCTTTTTTCTTTTCCAACAGTTGTTCCAGTGTGTATATGTGGTCTATGCATGATCTTCCTGCCGTGAAGCCTGCCTGATCCTCCCCGATTTTGCCTTTTATCGCTTGCTCTATCTTTTCTCGCAGTATCTTCCCATATAATCTTCCTATTGATGATATTACGCTTATTCCTCTGTAGTTTTCGCATCGTTTTCTATCTCCTTTCTTAAATATAGATGTCATATATGCCGCCGTCCATTCCTTTGGGAGCTGTTCTCCATTTATGGCTTTCTGAAATATCCATTGTATCATCCGGTGTAATTTTTTTGATCCGTATTTTATAAGCTCAGGTGAGATGCCTCCAGGTCCCGGTGCTTTCTTATTTTTGATTGCTTTTATGGCCGTTCTCATTTCCCTATCTGTTATTTCTATTTCTTGTTGTGGGAATCTGCTTCGTCTTCGCCTGTTTTCTTTTCCAATGAATTGTGGTCTTTGTTCTGTTAATAGTTCCTTATAGTAGTCCTTCCATTCTTTGTCCTGTATATTTCCCAATTTAGTTTTTTCTTTTGAGTTTTGTTTCAATCCTCTCAGTACTTTCCATGACTCCGAAGTTCTTGTACCTCCTATATATGTTTCAATATTTAAGCAGATTCTTTCCCATTCTTCGTTCTTTTGCAGTGTTATTTGTTTTTTCACTTCTCTATCTTTTTCTCTATATTCTTTATAAACTTCATCGTTGTTTGTAGTCAGCCATTTTCTGTATAGTTGCTTTTTTTCTTCAATTATTCTTTTTGTTGGTTCATTTATTTCATTATAGTGCTGTTTATTTGTTATATGTTCTTTTTCCCCAAGGGCTTCGAATGCTGCTTGCTTTATACTCGCCTTTATATGCTCGTATATTTCTTCGATGTTGCCGTGAACTTATGTCTCTCATATAATTCCTTAAAATTGGCACATCTCGTCCCGAATTTACCACCGAAAACTTCTGAATATTTTATACAACCTGCTAAAGATACACGTTTAAAAAAGAAGATAACTACCCCAACAAGTGATCCTATTAATAAATATAAATTAATGCAGCCAATTAAAGCATTTTCTGAAGACGACGCTAACGAAAGTGTTCTTAGTTACCAAGAAATGATACATTTTTTAAAGACGCGTGAGGTCCACCCGACCAATTAAGTGTTACCCAAACTTTTGCAAAAGATATTGAGGGGTTACTAAAATTATTCGACAACATCTCATCTCTGTTTAATGAAAAATTAATTTTTAACACATTGTATAAAAATTAATGGTAAAGTATTCAAAATAATCGTTTTGACGAACGCAGGTCATGATTTTTAAATACGTGAACGAATTTCTTCTGAATGTTGGTTAGTCTCAATCAATAAGAGTTTTGTAGCGGAAGACCAGCATTTTGGTTTTCCTGATATTGATATTTAAACCGTGCGTCATACTAATACTGTATAGTTTATTAAAGAGTCTCTGGAGGTATCTCAAATTGCTGGCTATTATTGCTGTATCGTCAGTATATCTTATGTTGTTGATAAAATTTCATTTATCGCTATTCATGCTGACTAGTGTTGCAATGCTTCACAGAAAGTTCAGTTCATTATAAATTAAATAGCACTTCTGAGATAATACATTTCTGTCGTACTCTCTTCTGAACACTTATTTTTTTTGATAGGAAATCTTTAAAGTTGAACTCGATATTTAAACTTTCATCACACATCAAATCCCCCAAGATATATTGTATCTTGGGGGATATACAATATCTCTATACAATATATACAATATCTCTTATAAACCACTGCATGTCTAATACATATTTTTAATTATAAAATCATTTCCATTGTTTAATTAATGGGATCACCCCATTCTCCCGTAATAGCTGATATCAATATGGAACGTTTCTAATCAGCAGCCCTGTCCTCATCAAATCCCAAACCCACCTGCTGGTTACGGTACGTTAATGATACCTTTGTCATTTGGCCCCATGGTAAAGACACATTAGATCTCTTCCCCTCCCACCTGAATTGAATACATCCCGTATTCAATTCACGACGGAAGTTGAGCCCTAAGCGTCTTAACCATTCCTTGATGCTCTTATTTGGAAAAAACCACTTCACAGTTTTTCCTATTCCGTGTAACGGAAATCCACTCATTCAAACCGTTATCTCAATGCCCAGTCATATTATCTACTCGCCCAACTTAATTCAGTTATCAACACTCTTATTTCTCGTTCCATAAGACTTAGGGACAACAATCACAGGTCATCCTAAATCAATTCACACTATTTTCTACTAACTTGGGAGTTTTGCCAATGATTTGTATAAATATTCGATAATATTAATGATTAGGTCTTAAAAGGCATTTATAGATCTAATTGCCCTAATATCATTCATCGGTTAACGTAAACTAGCCCCTTAACTAATAAATATGCAAATACGCTGGCTTAGAGCAGGCCCTCGTTTATACAAAGATTGCATAAGTTCTCGCTGCTTTCTTGGGAACTACCTTGCATGCTTATTATCGCGTTTACCAGATAATTTATTTTTATTTATGGAATTTAATTATGCCGGGAATATAACGGCCCCGACACCGGAGTATTAGCCAGATAATTTATGCCGGGGGCTGGGCTTCATCGCCGGCGAAAAACAATTTTCTGAAATGTTCTTTCTCACGTTTAATTTTAATAGAAACTGAGTACATAATTAGTTTTTTTAGGGTTATTTTTTATTATGCTTGTTCTCCTAATTCGTTTATCAATTAAGGAGGAAAACCATTTTCTTAATGTCCTTATTTTTAGAGAAAGTTTGCATTTGAACTTTGTTAATGTTTGCAGATATGCAAATTCTTGGTAGTTTAAGACAATTTTTCTGTTTTATAACTTGGTTTTGCTGGATTTTTTATAGCTCATTTAATGCGGTATTACAGATCCTGTGCTTTGAGTTGAAGTGCCATCTTATCCGAATATAATTGCTAGGGGAGCAAGGGATCTACAGAAATAATTTATTCAGATAACATCGTTTTAACCCTTAACTAGTCGCTACATGGTCAAAAAGACCAAACGTATTAAAAATTGCTAATATTTCGGAAAAAATTACATTTGTCAACCACGGCCTTCAGTAGCTTGCTCATTCGATACAAGGAACCTCAGTACTAAATCAGAGTAGCGGGAGGTTTGTTCATTAGGAGTTACAGTGCAAAGGTCATAATTTCCGCGCTCGTCTAGTCAGCTAAAAAGTTTTTATAAATCGTTTTATTGTGTTTCTTATTACGTTAAGGTATGTATAAACGCTAGTTTTTTTTTTTTAATAATATACTATTATACTTTCGTCTTATTGTTTAGTAACCTTTTGAATATACCTCTCGTTCTTTTACTATGTAATTAGTCATCAAATTTTAAATTACTTTGCAGCAAATTACTATTACGATATTTCATAATTTTCTTTGTTCTATTATTGAGAATCAAATATTAATTTTTTTAAATTTTAAGCTACAGCAAACTTTTATATAACTTGTTTGTCTTTATTTTTAGAATAGACTATGAGAAGGAACAAAGAAGACTTCAAGCCCTCATGAAAAAAAAACCGCTTGATATAGAATTTGACGACGACGATGACGAGAATGAAGTAAATCCGGAAGTTATTGATGAGAGGTCGGATGATTCGGAAAGCGAACAAGAACAGGATTTTGAGGAAATAGAAGAAGTTTTACTGAATAATGTACAAGAAGAAAGTGTTTTTAGGGGAAAAGATGGTACAGTGTGGAGAAAGCATCAAAGAAAAAACAAAAGGCATGAGCAATTAGTAAAACAATCACCTGGGCCTAATAGATTTACAAAAAAGTTGAAAGACATTTATTAAATATGGAGTTATTTCATTGATGAGTACATGATTTACATAATTGTAGAATCCACTACAGAATCCATCCAAAAAAAAAATAAATTCGCCAGAAAATTAAGAAAGCAAAAGAACGTTGGATGGTGAAAAGGTGCAACGAAATAAAACAATTGCAGGAAAAAGGAGATAGTTTTGGACTACATAAGAAGATCAAAGAAATATCGAATATACACAAAAGCCACCACAGAACAGGAATACGCAACGACAGAAACGAATACATAGAGTCAGAAGAGGAGATAGCAATGACGTCGAAAGAATACGCAGAAAGACTTTTTAATGACGAAAGACCAACACAACCAACGCGCAAACTTCCTTCCGAAAACTTATCAGGGCCATCAATAATGCAAAGTGAAATAGAATATGCAGTTAGAACCACAAAGATGCATAAAGCAACAGGTCCAGATGAAATTAATATAGAAGCAATAAAACTACTAGACGAGGAGAATATCGAAATCTTGGTAAAACTGTTCAATAGAATTTATGATACTGGTTACATTCCGCGAGAATGGCTGCAGTCATCCTTTGTGATGATCCCAAAAACAGCTAATGCCACAAAATGCAATGAACACCGCTTAATCAGTTTATTGAGTCACCTGCTGAAACTCTTCCTTAGGATATTACACTCAAGAATGTACAAGATACTAGAAGAACTTAGCGGGTCAACACAATTCGGTTTTAAGGAAGGACTAGGAACAAGAGAGGCAATTTTATGTTTGAACACTTTAATTCAAAACTGTTTAGATCAACGAAAAGATGCCTACCTCACCTTCATCGACTACGAGAAGGCATTTGACAATGTTAAACATGATATCATGATGGAACTACTACATAGGGCCAACATTGACCAGAAGGAGATCAGAATTATTCAGAATCTATACTGGAACCAAATGGCAAAGGTGAGGATTGATCAAGACTATATTGGTGATGAATACGGATGAATTTGAAATCCGGAAAGGTGTCCGCCAAGGCTGCATACTCTCTCCGATGCTTTATAATTTACATGTTAAAAATATATTTGCGGAAGCATTAGAAGACACGGAATTAGGCATTAAGGAGAACGGCATACCAATTAGCAACCTACGCTATGCGGACGACACAGTGATTATAACTGATAAATTGGAAGATCAGCAATTATTACTTGATAGGGTGAATAGCATAGGTAAAAAATATGGCCTCAAAATCAACATTTTGAAAACGAAATATATGGTCATTAGTAGAAACCCTCCAGAAAACCCGATAATATGCATAGGTGACGATCGCATAAAACGCGTGAAAACTTTTAAATACCTTGGCACCACAATCAATGACCAATCAGATCCACAACAAGAGATAAAAACCCGAATATAAATGGCAAGACAAGCTTTTGTGAAATTCAGACCGCTCCTATATAATCAAAACCTAAATTTCGAAATACGCTACAGAATGGTCAAGTGGTACATATGGTCCATCTTGCTTTATGGCATGGAAACGTGGACTTTGAAAAAAACATCTATCAGCAAACTTGAAGCATTTGAAATGTGGTCATTAAGAAGAATGATGCGCATATCTTGGGTGGATAGAGTTCGAAACGATGACGTCCTTAAGAGAGCCGGCGTGGAAAGAGAACTCTTTAAATTAATTAAAAAACGCAAGATTGGTTACCTTGGGCACATATTGAGAGAAGCAAAATATAAAATACCACAGTTAATCCTACAAGGAAAGATCAAAGATAGGAGAGGAGCCGGCCGCAAACAATTATCCTGGTTAAGGAATATTAAAGAATGGACAGGAATACACAATACAGGCGAGCTATGTCACGCCGCCAAGAACAAAATTCTAGTAATGAGATAGTCGCCTACGCACTTTGGTGTATGGCATGTTAAAAAGAAGAGAATCTACTAATAAATACATTGAAAGTATAGCAAGCAATTTCTTTATGGAAAGGGGTGCAAAGCTTACAAACCCATCTGAAATTTGCGCTCTTATAGGCCTTTGATATTTGGCAGGGACATATAAAGCCCATCACCCGAATACAGAAGATATCTGGCAATCTAATAGCGAAGATATCGAAATATTTAGATTAGTTATGTCCTTATCCCGATTTCGGTTTCTTCTAAGATGCATTAGATTTGATAATAAGGTCGATCGTGAAAAACGTAGGAGACTGGATAAGATGGCCGCCATTATTAGTATTTTTTGACAAATTCGTAGAAAAGTGTAAATCGGGATATAACTCTTCGCAAAATTTAACATGCGATGAAATGCTTCCTGGATTTTTAGAAAATTGCCCTGGGATACAATATATTCCAAGCAAACCCTCAAAGTATGGGCTCAAAATTTTTAGTTTATGTGATGCTGAAATGTATTATACCATAAATATGGAGGTTTTTGTGGGTCGTCAACCAGATGGCCCATTTACTGTAGACAATTCCCCAAAAGAAGTTGTAAAAAGAATGTGTGCGCCAATAAAGAATTCTGGGCACAACATTACTCTAGATAATTGGTTCATTAGCATTCCTATAGATGTTTTAAAAAAATAATTTGGTATGACTGTTGTGGGGACCATTAGAAAGAACAAAAGGGAACTGCCCCCTGAATTACTTCAAGGATCTCGTCCTCTAAAATCAAGTATGTTCGCCTTTAGCGATGTACCTTAGTGTCGTATATCCCCAAAAAAAAGAAAGTTGTATTGCTTGTTTCAAGTCTACATGATGACGACGCTATAGATAGAGAAACATTTGAACATTATAAACCAGAAATTCTGACGGTTTATAACAAAACAAAAGGCGGGGTTGACGTCGTTGATCAGATATGCTCTTCTTATGATGTTTCGCGAAAAACAAGACGTTGGCCCATAGTAATTTTTAACACGATACTAAATATCGCAGGCATTAATTCGCCAGTGATTCATGCAAGTAACAACCTTGCTGATAATAAAATGCTTAGAAGAAAATTTTTGAAGCATTTAGCATTTTCTCTTATGGATGAACATCTACCGGTCCGAGCAACAGTAGACAATTTAAATAGAGATCTTAAGTATCGTATTAAGGCCATATGTAATATTCCTAACACAGACGGCACTCCAACGAATAAAGGAGTATATGGTAGATGCTACTTTTGCGACCGTAAAAAGAACCGGAAAACGACCTTTTCCTGCTGTAAATGTAAAAAGTTTTTATGCAGAGAACATACACGTGCATTATGCGAAGAGTGCCAAACTGAACTTATTCGGATTAACTAAAAGTTTCCCTTTTTTGGTCGGAGTAGAAAATAGTTTTTTTAATGTTCTGTCCAAAAAAACTAATGTTTTTTAACATTAGTTTACTTTTTATATTATGTTATGTAATATATTACTCTACTTATTAAACCTTAATAAAATCGTGTTTTACTTAAACTGGTTCCAAATACTTTTATTAACACAAACTAAGAAGTAAAAGACCAAACGGTCGTTTCGACCGCGCGCAACTGTTAATTTTCAAAAATTTTTAGCGACTACTGAAGGATTAATACAAATTATTATCGGCAGTATTTTTTTAACTGGTAACGTTTTGTATATCTTTTTGTTAAAATTTAAACTATATTAATACACTAAAAGCTCTGTTTCAACTGCATTCGTTTAATCGTAACCGTATATTCCTAATTTTCATAGGTATACATTAATCATTTTTGGATTTCCTTAAATGAACACAAAGTGTTTGGTCTCATGTATAAATTTTTCCATCCAAAATTTAACTGTTACACGAAACAGTTACAGGTAATAAAAATATTTGATATTGAGGATCGTAGTATAAAAAAAGTTTATACATATTAAACTGCTATCTTTTATACGAACTATTTATCATTTTAATTAAAACTATTTTATATTTGAAGTTTCGATTTCCAGAGGAAATTGAGGTGGAAATCGAAAAAATAAATTAGTTATGTAAAATTTTGTTTTATTGTTAAAAAATATAGTAGTTATTCCAAAAATGTTATCCGAAAATAGCTTTACAATAATACCCAGTTTACAGATAGTTATAAATTAGATTAAAGCCTAGAAGAATAAAGACAGGCAAAAATATCCTACTAAAATATTAATAGGAGATTTAGACAATGCGTAGTAAAAAATTATAATACAGGTAAATCTGAGTAACCTGAGAGAATATGACCCAACTATGGTTTACGGTCCTTAATCGAAATAAAATAAGCTAATGGAGCTAAACAAAAAATTATAGTTAATTAAACAAAAATGATGTTCTTCTTCTTCTACGGCACTACAGCCCAAAATGAGCCTTGGTCTCCTTGTCTGTCTGTGGCTGCTCTTCTCCATACACGGACTCCTAAAAGTGCTTGTGCGTCGCTGCTTACTGTGTCTTCCCAGCGCTTTCTTGGCTTTCCAACTGGTCTCTTTCCCTGCATTCTGGCGTTCAGTGCTCGTTTTGGTAGCCTATCCTCTCCCATTCGTATCACATGTCCGGCCCATTGCAATCTTTGTATTCTAATGAAGTCTGACAGGGGTGTTTCCTTATACAGTTGATAGAGCTCGTTGTTATATCGAATTCTGAAGATTCCGTTTTCCCTCACAGGTCCTAGTATTCTCCTCAGTACTTTTTTTTCGAATGTGTCGAGTTTGTTTTTGGATGTTTCTTTCAGGACCCATGCTTCGCTGCCATAACATGCTATTGGCCGAATTAAAGTTTTATAGATTCTCATCTTTGTATTTCGGTGGACACTTTTAGACCGAAATATATGGGAGAGGGCAAAATAAGCTTTGTTTGCCTGCGTTATCCTTTTTCGTTGTAAAAATAAAATAAAAATGATGTTGCTAATGTAAAAATATTGATGAACATATTATCAGAAGAAAGTCACAGGCTGGGCTTGGACATTAACTTTTCTTAAACCAAAATTCTGGTATTTCACAAAAACCCCCATGAACAAGTTAAACCTAACATACAAATAAATGGTATCACGCTTCAGAGTTCCCAAAGCTTCATATACCCGGACAGAGAACTATTTAGTCAACTAGACCACTCAAAAGAAATTAGAAGACGCATTAAAATAGCAAGATCTGGTTTTATAAATATGCGTAAAATGCTCTGTAACCCCCAGCTATCAATCTCAAAAAGATTGAGAACACTAAAGCGTTATGTGTGGTCTCTATTACTATATGGCTGTGAGACCTGGACATTAAAACAGTATGACGTCAACAAATTAAATTCATTTGAAATGTGGATGTACCGCCGAATGCTAAGAATAAGCTGAACCCGCACAAGTAAGAATGAAGAAGTACTGAGAGCAATGAACACACGCCCTCATCAACCTATCAAAATTAGAAAGACGTCATATCTTGGACACATAATGCGCCATAGGGAATTTGAGCATCTCCAGGTAATTTTAGAAGGCAAGGTTGAAGGTAAAAGAAAGAAAGAAAAAATCTTGGCTACGAAACACCAGAGATTCTTCTCTTCTTCTTCAAGTGCCATCTCCGCGGCGGAGGTCGGCAATCATCATAACCAGAGATTGGACCCACACAAAAGGAAATGAAATAATTCATCAATCCCAAAACAGAGAGAAATTTGCCATATTGATCGCCAACCTTAACAGAGAAAGCACATAGGAGGAGGAATATAAATTAAAACTTATTAACAAAAATAGAAGTCATTTTTTCTTTCCCAGAAAAACCTAAGAACAAATACCTACAAAATTTAATTTAGTTTACAACTGGGACAGTAATAAAACAAATGGGTTTTACAAATATATTTGTGACTACTATTTAAATGGGAATAAGCCACAATTAAAGGTTAAAGCAAGTTTATTGACGTTTCAATTTCCACTTCGGAAATCATTCTCAAAATACAAACATTATTTAAAAAAAACATCTACCAAACAAAAAACGACTAGACCCAAAGCCATCATTGGCTGGTTACTGGCTTAAAATTGCATTGTATAAAAGTTATATTTCGAAATACATGCCCCGAAATCAGTTCGAATTGCTCTTGCACATGTTTCGTCTAGAAAACAATGACAAGTGTCCTGAAAATGATAGACAGTGATGTCTCACTCAAAACTCAATGTCTTCTCAATAAACTAAGTGCTAATTTTCATCGATGTATGATTCCAGGCTCAACTGTTTGCATTGATCAAACGATAATCCATTTAAAGACAAGGTCTCCTTTCGACAGTACCTACGTGAAGGGTAAACGTTATAAATTTGGAATAAAGCTGTTTAAAATTTGTTTGTTAGAAGGCTTTACCCATACAATTAAAATATATTGCGGTAAAGAAAAACTTATTGGATAACCGGTTGCTAAAAGGGTAGTTATGAAAATAATTGAACTCTTATATGATCAACGTAGGACTCTTGATGTGAATAACTGATATACATCAGTTAACTTTGCTAAAGTTTTGGAATCTGGATCCAATTATCTTATAGGAACATTGAGAAAAAACCAAAAAAAACCTTTCCAAAGATTTTGCAGGAGCTAAACTCAAGAAAATGGAGATTATTGCCAAACAAAACAAACATAATGTTGTAGTTATGAAGTGGTATGATAAGAAAGACATACTTTTTCTGTCTACAAAACATAAAGACGATATGATAGAGGTAACGCATAGAAATGTTTCTAAAAGATAACCTGCAGCCACTGTCGAGTAAAATAACGCAAAAGTGTTTATGGATATATCAAATCAAAAGACAGTTTAATTAAACTGTTTACGAAAGTCTATCAAATGGTACAGAAAAGTGGCATTTAAGATGACTACTAGTACTTCACTGGTGAATGCTTTAATTATTTTTAATACCATCAACTAAAAGAAAATGCCAGTTACAAAATTCAAAGAAAATGTGTACATGCAACTTCTTTAAAGTAGTTACCTATTCCTTCCTGTACAAGTTTAAACCAAACATGAACCTACTCAAAATGCTTTGAACAAAAGAGGAAGATGCACGATTTGTTATAAAAATACCTATTAACTAAATGGTTGAAATTATGCTGTAGAAAATACAAAACGAGTAACATGTTTATGCAATGGATGTAAAGGCATTATTTTTATGTGTTTAAAATATTTCTTTGTCAACCATGTTTTCACAAAAAAACAACTAGAACCTGTACAATAAAACTGACTGTCAGTACTTAATTTTCAAGTTACGTTCTAGGTTACTTTAATTATATATGCTGTACTGTCAATTTTCATTTTATTGTGCCTTTTACCTTTAAAAATCAAAAAGACCTCCTAATATGTTTTGATCTTATAGTTCTACGCCAGACTATTCATGTTTAAATACACGGTAAATGTGTACCAGCCATAAATACATGGTGGAAGTGCTGATAAAACCAGTGTGTAATACAGGTACATTTGGTAGAGAACTAAAATTGCCTATGTCCATCTATAGTACATGTGGCAGTTAAAGTGTTAATGCTCGTACACATTTCTTTTTAAATGGATGCGTTTTTGTAATTGTAACTTTTTATGTTCGTTGTATTTTTTCATTTTGAACAAAACAATTTCTCTAAATTGTTTTTAACAAAACAATTTCTCTAAATTGTTTTTCAATTTTACTCACCGTTGAGTGCTTCTTGGATCTTTTTAAACATTTAATATTAAACAAATTACAACTTAAATTTAAGTAAATACTCTGTCAACGTAACCATTTTTTATAATTATGTGAATTCTTTACTTTACATTTGAATTGATTTTTCGAATTAACGTAAAGCAATCAATGTAATTGTTCAGTTAACAATATAACATTGTTTATGTTATTCAACTACTAATAAAATTTAAACATAAAAATGAAATGAAAAACTATAATATATAGGAAATATTCATTGTGTAAGCCCATATCTTGAAAATTCTATCTACAAGGCCCTACTTATCGTACCATGTACTATATATAATAATCACACAGTATAACTTTTTTTGTTGTAAATCGTGAAGAATTAAGTTTGGAAATCTAAAAGATGCATTTTTTTTGTTATTTATATTTTAGAAAATAATGAACTTATTTCATTTTTTACGGACACAGTACGTATGTGTATTAATAAAATCGGCAAAATTATTTAAATGATGCAATATTACAAATAAAATCAAAATCACTGTTTATATATCTGTTCATAAACTGTTTATATAACAAATGTCTAGAAATAAAAAAATATTACTTATCTTAAATGTCAAATATCTTATTTTCACACACGCGAGAAAAGAATCAACACCACACTCCAGAATTTCCCTCTTGCTTTTATAACAATCCAAAACATCAGCATAAAATAAATACTAATCATTCTTTCAACCTCTCCTACACTCTCCATTCGCCAATTTTCTTCAAGAAAAAACCACAAACTTTAGCATATTTCCTTCTATTTGCAAACTAAACTTATCAGCCCTTTCCTCAAGAGCTACTACAAAAAAATTTGTAGCATCAGTATTAGGGTTTTTAGAAAAGGTAACGACTTGTTAATACAGATTTAAAGATATTACAAGGCTAAAATTTATAAAGATTGGCTTGCTACAATTTATAATTTCAAAATATTTGGCTCAAAATGTATTACTTAAATCACTGGTCATATAAATATAAACGAATACCCACAATAAGATTTTTTTAAATAACCATTCGCATCCCGGCTGGAATAGAATTAGATATAACAAGAAATGCCTTTTTAGTATTCCTAATAATGCAGAATAAATTGAAAAAGAGTATTCATGGTGAGTAGGTTGACACATTATAAGATTTCGTTAAATTTAAAATAACATCATGAAACGTAAAAACCTTACAAAAAAGGTAGGAGTACAGTAGGCGGTACAGTTGGCATACAAAATAATTTTATTATTTATTAATTTTTTATGTTTTAAACAAATTCAATAGATTTTTATGTTTACTTCTAACGCAACCTGTTAACGTAGCAACAAAACATAGGTTGTTTACTCATGACAAACCTATCCAATTCAGATCAAATATCATAAAAATATAAACACATAATTCTAACCATATATGCTACAGTCTTCCCTCCCCAGTCAAATTTACTACGTATGCTGATGATATTGTAATATATTGCCATGGTGTTGCGACCACTACTACTTGCAAACTTTTCCAAACATCAGTGGACTTATGACAAAATAGATTGACTGCCATCGGCCTGTCCCTCTCATCTACAAAATCACAACTCATTAAATTCACCAGAAAAACACTCTCCACTGATCCTAAAATCTTAGTGAATAACCACCCTCTCCCAGTCGTCGATCACCGCAAAATTCTGGGACTAATATTCGACTCCCGACTTTCTTGGAAACAACATATTTAGGAAACTAGAGCAGAGTGCTTTAAATATTATCAAAACACTTTCCCTCCCCTCCATCGCCCTCTTGTAGAAAAAAATCACCCGATCACTTTGCCAAAGAAGCTGCTGTATCCAGTTGTACACTACATAATATACAAATTGCCAGTGACCTAAAAACTAGTATAAAGTAACTCGAACGAAATGACTGGCACAATCATTTGAAACAATCCACTACATTTTTACACCAAATAGATCAGACGATTGAGCGGTTCGTTATCCCTGGTATAACTAGAAATGAGATGGTTGTTGCTAGAAGATTGCGTATCGGTCACACCAGATTTACACATGGTCACCTAATGAATTCTACACCTAAGCCAATCTGTTACTATTGCCAATCTCCACTAAGCGTTCTACACGTCCTTGTGGACTGCCCTCATTAAAATAAATGACGCCAAGAACTGGGCGTGAAGGGCGACATCACAGATATATTATCGAACCAGAACCAAGTCATCACAGCTATCCAGTTCCTGAAGCTAGAAAACTTACTAAATAATATATATCTATAGTATATTATAATATGTAATTGTACCTTATATATAATTGTATTCACGGTGCCTCGTGCTAATGACCGAAGCTGTCACATGCACGTTAAATTAAATAAAAAAAAAATAACTGTTGTTATTAATCGGATGACGTTTATAATTTTTTAAGTTTTGACAATTGAATCTTATAATAACATAATACTCTTTTAATTTTTTACTTCTCATTTACTGTCTATATTTTATTAGTTATTTTTATGCAGTTTTTAATTATTTAAACCTGCTTGTCATAAATATATTATTACTAAAAACGAATTTATCGAGAGTGATAAATTGATGTAAAGTCCGCATTTTGTGACGCTACCCGTGACGATGCTGTCTTATGACCCTAGATCTGTTACCTGTATTAAGCCGTTTAAGAAGTCAATATTTTTTGAGTTATTCGTGACTGAGTATTCACATGTTACACATCAAAAAAGCATGCTTTTAAGTTTTTTCATAAATAACTCACAAAAAATTAAACTTTATTAAAAAAAAATTGTGTTATAAAATAGGCCTTATACAACAATGAGATTAGCTTTTTAATATTAACGTTAATATAATATCGACAAAAAATTATTTTCAGGAAATATCGAACCTGTTTCCGACAAGGACGATCTAAAACTCACCAGCTATTCACAGTGAAACAAATTTTAAACAAATCGTGGGAATACAACATTGACATCCACATCATATTTATATATTTCAAACAGGCGTTCGACTCAATTAATAGACAAAAGTTATATCAAATCTTGCATTGCTTTAACATCCCCCAAAAATACACCCGACTAGTAAAAGCAATAATAAAATCGTCAACAGCAACTGTAAGATTACAAAGTGAGCTCACTAAGAATTCTTCAATAGTCAAAGGATTAAAATGGGAAGACCTGCTGACACCGACACTATTCAAACCGACTCTTAAGTATGTGATGAGACAGCTGAATATAGGAAGAGGTAATCCCCTAACAAATAAATCAATACAGATTGCGGCCTATGCCGATGACATTAGCATCATGTCTCGCAGAACAGAAGAGGCGGCAGAAATATATTCACAATTAAAAACATGGAGAGAATAAACCGGACTAGAAATAAATATTCAACAGAAAAAGACTAGGAGAAACAGACGCACAGCTAAATTAGATAAACACGACTATAACAGAAGAACCAGAAATTCAAAAGAAGAATAGTAAGAGAAAACAAAGCTTACTTTTTACTCACCCACGTATTCTGCTCCAAAAACATACACTGGAGATCGAAAATCATGGTCTACAAAACTATTATGAGACCAATAGCATGTTATGGATGCGAGACATTGGTGATGACAGAAGACACAAAACGAAAGCTGGAATTCTTTGACAGAAAAGTCCTAAGAAAGATATTTGGACCTATTAACGAAAATGGAGTATGGGGATCCAGGTACGACCATGAACTTCACTAACTGTTCAAGAGGTACCGATCTCAGCATTCGTTACACTTCAGAGACTTCGATGGGCTGGTCATGTAGTGACAATGGAGACTGAAAGATTGTCAAAAAGAGCCCTAGATAGTAAAATTCAGTGCGCAAGATCCGAATGAATGCCACGGAAAAGGTGGGAGAATAAAGTGGCAGTGGACGCAAAAAAATTTGCTAGACGTCAGAATCTGGAGAAGATCGACGCGGGACCGGCAAGGTTAAAGGAGTAGTTTGCAGAAGGCCAAGGCTCGACTTGCTCGCCATTGGAGAAAGAGCAAGAGAGAAAGAGAGAATATCGACAAAGTAACAGCCGTTTGAAAGTGTAATTTAATTCACTAAATACAAAAAACCCAAACATGATGTTGAATAACCGAAAAACATGTTGATGCAAAACTTGTAAAAACTTTTCTAAAGACTTTAAAAAAAACTTTTAAAATGACTACTGGTAAAAGTTATTTGCATGAAAATAAAGGTAAGTTATAACTCAAATAAAGTCCGCATATATTTTTTGTGATGCAGAAAGTAACAACCTCACCCCCGCCCAAACAACCCTGGTTTAAACTATTCGTTCTTCATTTAAAATTTATTAATTTATGTACAGTCAACATATTTTGAAAGTTTAACTTTTTTACCATGAGCATACCTTAAAAATGAACTGTACATGACTGTAACGTTTTAAATTTGTAACTACTTTTAAGGGTTGCATAAAATCGAGAACAATTCACCGAAATAGTAGGCAACCTGTGAAGTAGACGGCAGTACAAAAAGTAGATCAACATAATATTCAAATAATTAGATAACTTGAATCTTTAACGTTAGAACAAATACAGGTATGTTTGGTATGAATGACAAAGGTATTTTTCAGAAAACTCGATTTTTGAAGCCAATATGTAAATAAAAAAAGAAATCGAAAGATTTGCAAATGGTAATAAATGTGTAAACATTTTCAAAGCTGATTTCAGCTAGTCAAAAAGGTTTAGCCAGGCTGGAAAAAATGTATAAGATAATTTGTTTTACAGGCTTTAATTTAATAGCCAGTTACAAGTAGGTTGGATGCTAGTTTTAAAATGATTGCAAAGGTCTGTTGATTATCAAAAAACCGCCTTTATAGAAATAATAAAAACCGAAGCAATTAGTATAAAAATTATTTTGAAGACACATCAAGGATCTTAGCAGAAGTGTAATATTTTTTATTAGTAAACCTTATTAAGACATTTTTTCTAATCTAGACCAAATACAAAATGAGTTGTTAATGCTGATCAATGTTAAAAAACCAAATAATTTAATCGAATACATCAAATAACAAACATAATGTACATAACTGGAACAATCCCCGAGAAACGTTAAAATCGGCGTTTATATAGCTAACAATAATTAGTCTTATGTCATCACGATCATTCAATCTTCGCTTGTCCACTGTTGGACATAGATCTCCCTCATAATTTTTCATCTGTTTCGATCTTGTGCCTCTTGCACCGATTAAAGTCCTCCTTGCATCCAGTCTTATAGCATACGTGCCAAAAACTTAAAAAAGTATTATACACAACACTCCAAACAAACAAAATTATACATTAGTAACATACTTATAGGCTTCCCTAATAGTGTAAGCCCAAGAGTGGCAAATGGTTTTCTTAGTGTTTTTTTCAAATATGCTTAGATGGTAAACATGACCTTTGCGCCTGTTTTTAAGCTGCAAAAAAGCCTTCGAGAGGGTTAAAATGAAAATCATCACATGAAAATCTATTAAAATTCTCAGAACCAAAAACCTGGGCGAGAATAGTCTTAAATTCATATTACAATCGACGAATAATAGTAAAAATGGGATTCACATATTCAAAGTCCAAATGACAAAACACTACTCTGCAACAAATGATACAGGAAACTATTGAATTAGAAACAACAAGTATAAAGGTACATGGGTTTTTAATGGGCATAAAAGTTGGTAGCCTACAAATAATCAGGAATAGAATATTAAGCTACAGTGGAGAAATGACAAAAAATATGACAAAAAAAAATTAGTGGTAGTATTAGGGAAGCCTATAAGTATGTCACTAATATATAATTATGGTTTGGAGTGTTGTGTATAATACTTTTTTGAGTTTTTGGCACGTATGCCATAAGAGTGGCAAATGGTTTTCTTAGTGTTTTATTCAAATATGCTTAGATGGTAAACAGGACCTTTGCGCCTGTTTTTAAGCTGCACAAAAGCCTTCGAGAGGGTTAAACATGAAAATATATTGAAATTATCAGAACCAAAAACCTGGGCGAGAATAGTCTTAAATCCATATTACAATCGACGAATAATAGTAAAAATGGGATTCACATAATTCAAAGTCCAAATGACAAAATACTAATCTGAAACAAATAATACAGGAAACTATTGAATTAGAAACAACAGGTATAAAGGTAAATGGGTTTTTAATGGGTATAAAAGTTGGAAGCCTACAAATAATCAGGAATAGAATATTAAGCTACAGTGGAGAAATGACAAAAAATATGACAAAAAACTTTTCGAAGATCTTTTAAGGATATTACATTAGGACAAATAATGCGAAAAATAACATAGTAACTATTGTGGATCATCATCAAACGAAAAATAAAGGATTTGAATGTATAATAATTACGATAACTTGGTTCAAAACTTAAGGGAAATGGTATGATTGCAGTTCAAAATTATCATTTAAAACAGTTACTTCGAAAGTTACAATGATCATGGTGATTGTCAACTTCCAGAACTGTTACTTCCAGAATAGTACTTAAAGAATGGTAGAGTACTTAAAGACCAATTTGGGGCTAAAAAACAGCTACCAAAGGATTCACTAAATTTTGTAATTATTTCTTATTACATTAAAATCTAAGTTATTGTTATTCTTTCATTAAATTTATTATTTTTTATATTATTCATGTAGCTGAGCTCCTTCTAATTTATCAGGTCCAAATAAACACCAATCCTCCTGAAAATAGTAATCATAACTAATAAAACAACAGTAGAAGTTTAAAAAGCAGTGTTAAAAATTTTAATACGTTACAAATTTTTTTTCAGCCATATTTCGACACAAATTAAACTAAATTTCCTATATATAAGTCACATAATACAAATAAAGGGTCGTAATATAAAAATTAGAAAAAACGAATAAAAAAAAACAAGAAATCGGGGTTAACGTGACAACAATTTTATACTAAAATACTCCAATGCTTTTTTAAATGTGGTAGCGATGCAATCTTAATTTTTATAAATATTTATAATTATTTTTTTACACATGCAGCTTACTAGGGTTTGAAATATAGCTCGTATTTTTTAAGATTAATTTGTTTGAAAACTTGGTTATTTTGTTATGCATTAAAGATAGTAGTGAATTTCACCAAATTATTTTTGTAATGTATCTCTTTATTTATATAACTATTTACAGCTCAGGTGTGAGTCTCCATGTTAAATTATTCTGAAATGTTTGTTCGTATATAACAAAATTTTCAAGAGGCCCAACATGTTATTAAGGGAATATATACAGAGGAAAAACAAGTCAAAGAGGGAATCTACATAATATATTATATCCTCTATGTAAACATCCAATATTACTTAACGACTTTTATGAAAGGCAAAGTATATTTCCAAATAAGAAGTATTTTTTTTATTAGCCCTTAACTAGTCGCTAAGCGATCAAAAAGACCGCACCTATTACTAATTACTAATATTTTGGCCAAAAATTTACAATTGGCAACTACATCCTTCATTAGCTTACTTATTCCCTTATTCAAAACGTAGAGCGTCAGTACTAAATTAGAGATACGGGAGGTGTGTTGATTTGGAGTCACAAGGCAAAGGTCATAAATTCCGCGTGCTTCTGGTCATCTAAAAAGTTTGTATAGTTTTTGTAAATCGTTTTATTATGTTTAGTTTAGTTACGTTAGTTTTTTAAATATAGTAATATACTGTCTCATTCTTTAGTAAACTTTTGAGTATACCTCGTTTTCTTTTACTGCGGTCAGAAATTCCGCATGTGATCAAATTTAAAATAACTTTGCTCAATTGACAGCAAATTATTATTATGCCATTTCATGATTCCCTTTTTTCTTTTATTAAGCATCCAAGATTTATATTTTAAATTTACGCTACAGCAAACTTTTACATTAAATTTGTTCCACTTTATTTGAAAAGGACTATGAGGTGAATGATGATTTGAAAGGTGTTGATCAGAGGACTGAAGATTCGGAAAACGAACAAGAACAGGATTTAGAGAAAACATGAGAAGTATTATTAAATAACATACAAGAAGAAAATGTTTTTATGGGAAAACATGACAGAATGTGAAAAAAACATCCAAGAAGAAACAAAAAAGTACATATAATCAGGCCTTATATAATAAAACATTAACCTGAGCCTAATAAAATTACAAAAGATTTAAAAAATATTTATGAAATATGTAGTTATTTTTGATGAGGAAATGTTTTACTTAATTGTGGAAAACACTAATAAATATATTGATAGTATAGCAAGCAATTTCTCAAGGGAGAGGGAGGCAAAGCTTACAAATAAATCTAAAATTTACGGTTTTATAGGGTTCTTATATTTGGCATGTATATATAAAGCCAACACCTAAATACAAAATATATATGGGAAACTAATGGCTAAGTTATCAAAATATTTTGACTACTTATCGATCAATCGTGAAGAACGTATAAGACTAGATAAGATAGACGCCATTCGAATATGTTTTGACAATTTCATAGAAAAGTGTAAGTCGCGCTATAACCATTTGGAATTTGTTACGTGCGATGGAATGATTTCTGGTTTTTTAGGGAACTGCCTTTGGATTCAATATATTCCAAGCAAAACCTCGAAGTATGGGCTCCAAATTTTTAGTTTATGTGATGTCAAAATGTATTAAACCATAAATGTGGAGGTTTATGTGGGTGGTCAACAAGATGGCTCGTTTACTGTAGACAATTCCCTCCAAACGAAGTTATAAAAAAAATATGTGTGCCAATATAGAATGTTGAGCGTAACAGTGCTTAAGATATTTGGTTCCTTAGTATTTCTCAAGTTGATGTTTTAAACAAAGAATTTTGATTTGCAGTTGTGGGGATTATCAGAAAGAACAAAAGCGAACTGCCCCCTCAATTACTTCAAAGATCTTGTTCACTATAATGAGATATGTTTACTTTTAGCGATATATGTACCTTGGTGTGGTATATATCCAAAAAGAAGAAAGGTGTATTGCATGTTTCAAGTCTGCATGATGACAACGATATACATAAAGACACAGTTGAACATTATAAACCAGAAATTTTGACGTTTTATTACTATACAAAAGGCAGGGCTGACGTCGTTGATCAGCTGTACTTCTCCTAGGATGTTTCGCGAAAAACAAGACATTGACCCATGGTTATTTTCAACGCGCTACTAAAGATCGCAGGAATTAATTCGCTAGTAATTTATACAAGGAACAAACCTGCTGAAAGCAAAATGCTTAGAAGAAAATTTTTAAATCTTATAGCATTTTATCTTATGGATGAACATTTTCGAGTCCGAGCGACAGTAGAAAATTTAAACAGAGGAAAGAACTAAAATTACATATTAAAGAAATATGTAATAGTTCTAATAAACTACAATCCAACGACGGATAGACTACATGGTGGATGCTACTTTTGCGACGTAAAAGAACCATAAAACGACTGTTTTCTGCCGTGGATGTACAAAGTTTTTGTGCAGAGAGCATACAAAAGAGTGCCAAACTAAACATGTATCAGACTAACTAGAAGTTTTCTTTGTTTTGTCAGAGTAGAGAATATTTTTGTTAGTGTTCTGTCCAGTATTCATAACATTAGTTCACTTTTTATATTATTATGTTATATTAAAACATTAGTGTTTAATTACTAATGTTTGTATTTTGAGAACGATTACCGAAGTGGAAATTGAAACGTCAATAAACGTACTTTAACCTTTAATTGTGGCTTATTTCAATTTAAATAGTAATTACTTTAACATGCCACAAGAAAATAGCTTCAGAACAATATTATGTTATATGTTACCTACTATAATACTTATCAAATCTTAATAACATAGTATTTTACTTAAACAAGTTTCAAATATTTTTATTAACACGAGCTAATAAGTAAAAAAAAGAAGCGGTCGTTTTGATCACGCGTGACTGTAGTTTTCAAAAATTCCTAGTTGACTACTGAGGGGTTAATTGAGCATTTACAAATATGACTTTTTCTGCTGTTTATTGCCTATTATTTAAACTGTCTTAATATTTTTATTGTTACATCTTTTTCAAAATACTCAACAAATGTTTCAAGAACTGTTTTGTTTCGACCTATTTTTAATCCTTACAATTGCGCCACCCACTAAATTAGCCTCGAAATCTAGAATCCACGCTTTCTAGTAGCGACACACGCAAAGAAAGAAGAAAAACGTGCCCAGAACGGCGTTGTCATATGTCAACAGGGGGGCGCACCCGATTTATCTCTCCTATATTTCACCCTAGGGGTTGCGCTTGTGACATTCACCGTCTGTGAGCCATATTCTGACTTGATGACCTCCACACTGTAGGGAATACCAGTTAATGTGAATACTGATAACTTTTGATGATTCCTGATACCGAGTGAGCTACTCAAGACTGTAATATTTATAAGTTATTAAAGTACACGTTTTAATATTTTAAGGTAAAAGGGAAATTTGGGATATTTTATGTGTGTAAGGTAGAGTTTAGTAATTTCGTCATATAGGAATAAAATATATAATTCTTTGGTATCAAAATAGTTTTTACACACACACACATATATATATATATATATATATATATATATTGTGACAATTAGGGTTTATAGAAAATAATTTATAAGTTATATACTACATAATATTAGATATTTGGTTGTTTTAAATAAGTTATATACTAGAGAATTTAATAAAAATATATTTATGTAAGGGGCATTTTTAATAAATTAGCATATTATAATAATTGTAAAAAGTTGTATTTAGTAATTTTAATGTTGTAAATAGATTTAAGTGAGCCATGTGCTTAGGCAACCAAAAATACTCTCGGAGATTGACAGATATTTATACTCCAAGTGTCAAATTAAGAATCATAATACAAATACAAAGTGGGGTTATTATTATAATAATATATTGTTTGAATTGTGTATTTTATTAAATTAGAATGTTAAGTTACTAATTTAATTATATATTCTGATCTGAAAAGCCTAAATGTAAACAAAATTATTAATAGAAAAGAATGGAATTCTCTGGATCTCCGGAGATGGCCATGTTTGCGAGATGGTTTGTTCCAGAAAATTCAGACATGTATATAATAGAACTGAATAGAACATGATATCTTACGAGATGGTTCTAGAAATCCAAAAAACATATAAATACCCGTGATTTGGATTCAAGATGGCAGTTTTTGGCAGTTTTTGAAAGTTTTTAGTCAGAAAAGTTTTAGATAGTGCAGTCAGAAGAGTTTTAAGAAGTTTTTAGGTCAGTTTTAGAAGTTTTTAGTCAGAAGTCAGGCCAGTTTATTATGAAAGTTAAGTAGACACATTTAGTGAAGTAATATTGTTCAGAATTTTCAAGAAGTCAGTCAGAAAAGTTTAGTAAGAAATATGAAAGTTAGTTGGAGTCAGTGAATCAGGTACAAATAGTCAAATTGTTTAATATAGTGAGTTAAAAGAAGATTAAAAATTATGCATATAATTTAATGCACATTTATAATTATACACAAATAATTATTGAAGATTAAAAAAAAAGTATATTGGAAGAAATTAAATTATATTATGGTTGGAGATTAGTATAAATCAACTTATAATAATTGGATATTGGTATATTGAAAAGAAGAATAAATATAAATGCTGTTTGCTGGTTTGGTTGGTGGTGTATAGATGCTGATGAAGAAAAATATATCTTAAATTGGTAGAAGCTGATAATTGAAAAAAGTAATTTCACAAAAAACAAGGATAACTGAAGTACGAAGACATTCAGTGGTGATTAGAATCTATATACTTAGTGGAAAATAGTTCATTTAGGCATTCAGTGAAAGAAAGGTACAAAATTTTGTTAATATAATTTAGTTAGTGTCATAACAATTTCAATTTTGAAGATAGTTTGTTTAAATTTTAGATTGTCCATAGAATTTAATTAGTTTTATAAGAATATCAGTTTAAAGATAGTTTATTTTAAATTTACATTGACTAGGTTAGATATATATGTGTGTTTCATAATAGTTATAATAAAGATAATTTAAAAAAGTACTTACAAGCTAATTCTTTGAGAACCGCGATAAAAACCCTATATATTATATTATTAAAAATACTCATTGCTCATCATTCAAACAAAAAACACATCATAACAATTTGGCACCCAACGCGGTGGCTCTCTATTTAAAAGAATTAGTTTGGAAAGATAAGTGCTCTCATATAATTAAATTAATTATCAGTAGAAAGAAAAAATTATAGATTTTATTTTTAATTATATTTGAACAAGTAAAGTCTCAAAATGTCTCAAGGAAAGAAAGGTACAAGAAGCAAAAAGAATGAAGAAGATGTGGAAGTAGAAACACAACCTATACAAGAGGAGAGTTTAGTTCAAGTTCCACAAGATACTGCAGAAATGAATCCAGAAAGAGAGGAAAATGTCAATATGGCAGCTTTGATGTCATTAATGATGCAGATGATCAAGACAATGGAAGAGAATTCAAAAGAAATCAAAGAAGACATGAAAAAAATGGAACAGAAAATGGAAGAGAATACAAAAAAATTGGAAGAGAATTCAAAAGAAGTCAAAGAAGACATGAAAAAAATGGAACAGAAATTGGAAGAGAATTATAGAAAATTAGAAAAGAAAATAGAAGATAATAATAATAAAATTGTAAAACAAATGGATAAAAAACTTGAAGCTGCAGAGAAAAAAGTAGCAAATGAAATAAAAAGTATACGGAATGACTACAAGAAAAGGATAGACAATGAGAGGACAGAAGTAAAGAGGATTATTCAAGATAATAAGATAGATATAGAACAGAAAATAGAGTTACAGAAATGTAACTTAGAAGTAAAAATTAACGAAGACAGGAGAAACACAGAAGAAAAATTAGACGATATACAACAAAATATCCAAATAAATTGTAATCAAATAAGAAATGTGGAACAGAGAATAGATGATATTTCACAAATGAGAGACATAGGGAGACCTTACTTAAATTTAACAAATGAGACTGGGATTAAATTCTCTGGTAATATAAAAAATTTGCATCCTAGAGTATACATAAATAGTTTAAAACATAAATTAAGATTTGTGAATAATATTAATGATATTAAAGATTATATTAGAATGACATTAAATGACAATGCAGCAACTTGGTTTGCTAGTATTGAGAATGATTTAGATAATTTTCAAACATTTGAAAATAAATTTTTAAATTATTATTGGGGTGAATTAGAGCAAGCCAAGTTTAGAGAAATTCTATATTTTGGAAAGTATAATCAAAATTTAAAATCAAATATGGTAGATTATGCATTGAAATTGATAACAGTTGCAAAATATTTAGAACCACCACTTAGAGAGGATGAAACAGTCTTAAATGTATCTAGACATTTTGATGCTGATGTTGTCCAAACAGTAACTGTACAAAATATTCAAACAATAGATAGTTTTATTAATTTTATTCAAAGAATACAAAGAGGCAATATGACAAGTAATAATAACAACAGAAAAAACAATAATAACTTTCAATATAATAAAAATGATATTCAACAATATAGACAATCATATAACATTAATACTAGGTATGGTAATAATTTACAAAATTTTAATAATAATAACAGTAATCCAAATAGACAGAACTTTAATAATAATACTAGTTATAATAGACAAAATTTTAATAATAATACTAATTATAATAGACAACATTTTAATGACAGTACTAATAATAATAGACAAGATTTTAACAATAGAAGAAATACAGAGCGACCTAACTATAACAGACAGGTAAATTGTGTTCGAAGGAATAGAAGCTGCGAAGACAGGGAACAAAATAGTACAAGGCAGGAAAATGTGAGTAGAAGTAATAGTAGGGAAAGACATAGGACATCAGATCCAAGTGGTCAGATACAATCTGACAATTCTAATAATCAAAATTTTGTGCAGTAAACTTTCTGAATTACAAGTTAGGCCATTGCTATTATGAAAAACCTTCTGAATTTATTTCTCTAGATGAAGATAAAATTATTGAATCTATTAATTTAATTTATATAAATGCTTTGGCCAAAAATAAAATGATTAAGATTATGATAGATACTGGTTCGGAAAGTACTTTAGTCTCGGAGAATTTTATTTTTAATACATTAAAACTATCAGATATAATAAAGATTCCAAAAATTAAAATTGTTGGTGCAAATAATAAGAAGTTGGGTGAAATTGATAAACTAGCCAATTTTAAAATTAATATTCTTAATAAAGAAATTAATATGCAAGGATTTATTGTCAAGGATTTATGTGTTGATATATTAATGGGAAATGATGAATTGGAAAAGAAGAAAGTAAAGATAGATTTAAAAAAAAAAATGGTAACTTTGGAAGGGCAAATAATTAAATTTATGCAGAAAGATGAGGTAGAAGAAGGAATAAGAGTTGATAGGATATTATTAAAAGAAAATAATGATGTTTATGAAGAAGAAATGTATTTTGATGATAGGGAAATGTCCCAAAAGAATGTAAAGAATAATTATTGTAGTGAATATTTAAGGAATGGAAATTTTAAGCAGATGGATGCCTACGAGGCGGAGTGCGTAAAATTGGAAGCAAGGAATAATGAGTACATAATGAAGAATAATTTTATTTGTAAAGAAGAAGATATGATAAAAGTTTTAAATTGCCCTGAAGAATATAAATCAATAGTCATTTCCATATTGCAGCAACACAAGGGACTTGTCAATAAAGAAAATAGAATTGCACAAAATTATATCCATAGTATAAAAGTTAAAGAAGAAAAAGATTTTAAAACAAAATCATACCCAATACCATATAAATACAGAGAAGAAGTAAACAAAACAATTAATAATATGTTAGAAGATGGGATCATTGAGAAGGCAGACACATGTTTTATCAACCCCATAGTAGTAGTACGAAAAAGATCAGGTGAAATCAGGTTATGTTTGGATGCAAGGAATATTAACAAGATTACTGAAAAGCAATTTGAAGCACCAATGAGTATAGATGGAATATTAGGAAGAATTACAGGAATGTCATTTTTCACTAAAATCGATTTACAGCATAGTTTCTGGTTAATACCTCTAGAAAGAAAAAGTAGACAGTATACAGGATTTCAGATAGATGGAGTAGTATATCAATTCAAAGTAGTACCATTTGGACTTCAATCATCTTGCAGTGCTCTATGTAGATGTCTTCATGATATTTTGGATCAATATGAACATTTTGTAATTCACTACATTGATGATATATTAATTTTTTCTAAAACGGCTGAAGATCATGAGAAACACCTAAAAATTATAATAAATAGATTAGACAAAGTTGGACTAAAAATAAATCAAGAAAAATGTACATTTTTTCAAAAAGAAGTCATATATCTAGGTTATAAACTTAACACTAAGGGAATCGAAATGGATCCAGAACGGACACAAGTCATTCAGGAATATAAAACACCACACAATTTAAGAACTTTAAGAGGATTTATTGGAATAATTAATTATTATAAAAGGATGATACCAGATCTAAGTATAAAAGAAATTCCATTACTTGAACTACTGAGAAAAGGTGTAAAATGGAGATGGGATCAGAGAAGAGAACTAGCATTCCAAGAAATTAAAAACATTTTTCTGTCAAATTTGAAAATATACTATCCTGACTATACACAGCCATTCATACTAAGAACAGATGCATCAATAGAGAGATTATCAGGGGTATTATTACAAATACATGATGGGGTCGAATACCCAATACAATTCATTTCAAGAATTACAAAGCCACATGAAAAGGGTTACTCAGTTTCAGAATTAGAACTAGCAAGTATAATACACTGTGTCACAAAATTAAGATTTTATTTGTTGGGTAATGAATTTACAATAGAAACAGATCACCAAGCTTTAACGTCTATATTAAATAACAAATATGGAAACAGTAGAATACATCGGTGGAGTCTAATACTTAGTGAATACTGCTTTGAAATCAAATACATTTCTGGAAAATCCAATATAGTGGCAGATGCTTTATCAAGGTTAGAAAATACATCACAAAAAGGGCAGCGAACAATAAAAATTGGATTAAATCAATTAGTAGAAAATACTGGATTATATTCTAAAGAAGAAATTATAAGAGATCAGATCAATTTGAGTGAAAAACAAAAAGTCCTTAGGAAAGATGGAGTATATTATAAAATAATAAATGGCATAGAAGTATATGTAATAACTAGAACTTTAGCAAAGAAAATATTGAAAAATTTACATAACGATTATATGCATATTGGTTCAAGAAAGCTATGGATGCTATTTAGGGACAATTATTTTGCAAAGAATGACATAAGTATAGCAAAAGAAATTACTACCCAATGCCCAATATGTCAACTAAACAAAGAAAAGAATTTAAAAAAAAAACTTACTGATAGATCCATTTCATAGATAGATGGTAGATTTCTTTGTTGTGAATAAATTTGACATCATACTTGTTGAATTTTGTACATATGGAAATTGTTTGTACCCTAAAAATCATAATTTGGGGTTAGACAAAAAATTGATACTATAATTGCTATAAAAATGTCTTTCTAGTATAATAAAGTGGAAAGACTTACCAATTTATATTGATGAAAGTTATTTTGAATGGAAATACTTCCTAGATTTTGTCTATAAATAAACAGAACACAATATAGATTATATTTTTAATTAAGGTTATATTTTATTCTCTGATATCGCATCCATTGCTTCATTTGACATGACAGTTTGACCATAGAATAGCCGAACTGTGATCCGTTGTTCTCTGCTTTGACATAGACAGCGAACAGGGATGTATTTAACACATTTTAAATAAAAAAAAAATTTTGATTTATTAAATTTAATAAGGTATGAGAAAATTAATATTTAAAAAAATAATAAGTAAATTATTTATTTTAAATATTATTTTTGGGGTATTGTGACAATTAGGGTTTATAGAAAATAATTTATAAGTTATATACTACATAATATTAGATATTTGGTTGTTTTAAATAAGTTATATACTAGAGAATTTAATAAAAATATATTTATGTGAGGGCATTTTTAATAAATTAGCATATTATAATAATTGTAAAAAGTTGTATTTAGTAATTTTAATGTTGTAAATAGATTTAAGTGAGCCATGTGCTTAGGCAACCAAAAATACTCTCGGAGATTGACAGATATTTATACTCCAAGTGTCAAATTAAGAATCATAATACAAATACAAAGTGGGGTTATTATTATAATAATATATTGTTTGAATTGTGTATTTTATTAAATTAGAATGTTAAGTTACTAATTTAATTATATATTCTGATCTGAAAAGCCTAAATGTAAACAAAATTATTAATAGAAAAGAATGGAATTCTCTGGATCTCCGGAGATGGCCATGTTTGCGAGATGGTTTGTTCCAGAAAATTCAGACATGTATATAATAGAACTGAATAGAACATGATATCTTACGAGATGGTTCTAGAAATCCAAAAAACATATAAATACCCGTGATTTGGATTCAAGATGGCAGTTTTTGGCAGTTTTTGAAAGTTTTTAGTCAGAAAAGTTTTAGATAGTGCAGTCAGAAGAGTTTTAAGAAGTTTTTAGGTCAGTTTTAGAAGTTTTTAGTCAGAAGTCAGGCCAGTTTATTATGAAAGTTAAGTAGACACATTTAGTGAAGTAATATTGTTCAGAATTTTCAAGAAGTCAGTCAGAAAAGTTTAGTAAGAAATATGAAAGTTAGTTGGAGTCAGTGAATCAGGTACAAATAGTCAAATTGTTTAATATAGTGAGTTAAAAGAAGATTAAAAATTATGCATATAATTTAATGCACATTTATAATTATACACAAATAATTATTGAAGATTAAAAAAAAAGTATATTGGAAGAAATTAAATTATATTATGGTTGGAGATTAGTATAAATCAACTTATAATAATTGGATATTGGTATATTGAAAAGAAGAATAAATATAAATGCTGTTTGCTGGTTTGGTTGGTGGTGTATAGATGCTGATGAAGAAAAATATATCTTAAATTGGTAGAAGCTGATAATTGAAAAAAGTAATTTCACAAAAAACAAGGATAACTGAAGTACGAAGACATTCAGTGGTGATTAGAATCTATATACTTAGTGGAAAATAGTTCATTTAGGCATTCAGTGAAAGAAAGGTACAAAATTTTGTTAATATAATTTAGTTAGTGTCATAACAATTTCAATTTTGAAGATAGTTTGTTTAAATTTTAGATTGTCCATAGAATTTAATTAGTTTTATAAGAATATCAGTTTAAAGATAGTTTATTTTAAATTTACATTGACTAGGTTAGATATATATGTGTGTTTCATAATAGTTATAATAAAGATAATTTAAAAAAGTACTTACAAGCTAATTCTTTGAGAACCGCGATAAAAACCCTATATATTATATTATTAAAAATACTCATTGCTCATCATTCAAACAAAAAACACATCATAACAATATATATATATATATATATATATATATATATATATATATATATATATATATATATATATATATATATATATATATATATATATATATATATAGTATTGTTCCAATATATAAGAGACAATTAAAAAATATTTCTTTTAGTATTTTTGAATTAAACCTAAAAAGATATAACGTAGGCCTCCAAGTTTTTGATGCTGTTGAAATATGAAACGATGAAGGTGCGGGTTTTGGATGACCCTGAGTTAAAATATAATGTCTTAAATGTGGCACTCCCAGTTATACCGGTTGTAGGTAGACGTCAACTTTATTATTTTAAATAGAAAATATTGTTTATTTTATTTTCAATTTTTACATGAAATTTGAGATAAAAGATAAAATTTGTGCACAATGTGCTATACCAAATATGGAGTATTTTCGATATATTTCTATTTTTTTTTTCAAAATAAAAAAATCTAGACCATTCATACAGGGTGTTTTACACTTCGCCGTCAACATCCAAAATTTAAATTATTTATAAGTTGCTTACTATAAATGGAACAGCCTATATTTAATTACATTTTCCGCTGTACTTATTTAAGACATTCGTTTAGTATTGGTAAATGGTTAAAGTTAAATCATATAAGTTCATGGTATAATCATAATCATAAAAGTTATTCATTAACATCCGTGGACAAAGATCTATGATAGATTATGTTATAATTAACAAATGTATCCATCCAGGGAATACTTATACAAAAAAAATATCAGAGAGGATGGCTGGGAACGAAATATAAGAAAACAATAACATCGAGGAAAGCTGGAAAATAATTAAAAATAATATAAAGAAGTGAGCAACAGAATCACTTGAAGAAAGGAAAGTAACGAACGGTAACATATGAAAAAAGAAAACCCTAAAAGTTTAGAGGAGAAGTAAAGACAAAATGTGAAGAGAAGATAAAAACCTTTTTACAATACAGAACACAACAAAAACCATAGGCTTACAACCGTATCAGAATTAAATCCGTATAAACGAACGAACTAATAAAAGCAAAATACATTCAGGAAGAAGCATGGGCAGCTTACTTTCAATCCCTATTTGCTAAAGCTGACGATTATAAACCACCAACACCAGAGGTGGAGAGAAACGAAGAAATAAATATTGAGGAGGAAAAGATAAAGAAAGAATTAAAGAAATTAAAAATAGAAAATAACCAGGAGAGGACAGAATACCGAATGAAATCTTAAAGTACGGAGGACCAGATCTGACCAGGCAACTAATAAAACTAGTCCAAAGAGTAATAAAACCAAACAGAATTCCTCAAGAATGGAGATAAAGCATCTCAATACCTCGCTTCAAAAGGGAGACAAATTGGACCTGAAAAATTCTTCTTCTTCTTCTTGTGCCACTCTTATCGGAGATTGGAAATCATCAAGGCTATCCTGACCTTTTTTACAGCTGACCTAAAGAGTTCATTAGTGGTACAGCCAAACCACTCTCTCACATTACGCAACCATGACATTCTTCTATGGCCTGGATTCCGTTTTCCTTCTATTTTTTCTTGCATTCTAATTTTAAGTAATGCGTATTTATATCCTCTCATCAAGTGACCCAAATATTCGAGTTTTCTTCGTTTGATCGTTGACAAAATTTCTGGGTCTTTTCCTATCCTTCGAATTACTTCAAATGTGACTCTTTCAACCCAACTTATCTTCAGCATTCGACGGTAGCACCACATCTCGAAACTTTCAATACTTTTTATGTTGTTCTGTTTGAGAGTCCAGGCCTCTACACCGTATATTAGCGTGTTAAATGCGTAGCTCCTTAGCATTCTTAATCGTAGAGGGATGCTTATATCTCTGTTGCAGAAGAATTATTTCCTCTTCTTTATGAAGGTGGTCCTGGCAATTTCGATACGTCTTTTTATTTCATTGTCGTTTATTAAAGTCCCCAAGTATTTGTAACTTATACTTTTTCAATTTGAATGCCGTTTATACTAATATGTGCTGGTTGTGTCATGTTCTTACTGAAGACCATATACTTGGTTTTTTTGATATTGATACTTATGCCATAATTGTTGCAGGCAATTTTTATATTTGTAAGTAATCGTTGTAATTCTTCTACTGTTCTTGCAACTAGTACACTGTCGTCTGCGTATCGAATAATATTTACAACCTCTCCATTGATTACGATTCCTTAGTTTGCTTGCAAAAGGGTTTCCTGGCAGATGCTTTCACTATAAACATTAAATAGTAGTGGTGACAAAATGCATGCCTATCGTACTCCTCTACGTATTTCTATTGCTTGTGATATCTCATTTTCTATTTTGATGTTAGCTTTCTGATTCCAATATATATTGAGAATTATTCGCAGACCTTTATTATCTATGTCCTTTTTTTCAAGAATGTCTCTTAGCTTATCATGGCGTACTCTGTCAAACGCTTTTTCAAAATCGATAAAATATGCATGTACGTCCTGATTAACGTCTAGGCATCTTTGTGTAAGAACATTCAAACCGAAGAGAGCTTTTCGAGTACCTAGTCCCTTTTTGAACCCCATCTGTGTATCACTAATATCTGAATTCAACTTTTGATAAACTCGGTTGTGAAAGACTTTTAGAAATATCTTTAGTAAATGGCTCATTAAAGATATTGTTCGATGTTCTGAACATTCATTTGCATTGGATGCAATGCAGCTGACAGAGGAATAAATTTATTAAATACAGTACTAAAATTAACAACCAAAGTAATAACAAATAAATTAAATGAAATTATAACACAGCAGAAGAACAACAAGGTTTTAGGTCAGGAAGATAAAACAAAGACGCTATATTTATAATAAGGCAAATGCAAAAGACAGTTTGCAAAATACAGATTGCCATGATGGTAGCCAAAATCCGAAAAGGATAGGCACTACAAGAAGAAGAAAAAGAAGTGCAAAATAAATCATTCTTCTTCTTCTTCGGCAACTAAACAATTGTCGGAGGTTTTTTAACCACGAGATACGACGGCGTCCCGGTCCTCTCCTGCCAAATACTTTACCCTGCATAACGAGTTGAAAAATTCGATATTTTTCTTCGTTCCGTATCACGTGCCTATTATATTAGAATACAATAAACCGGTATATCTATTATTTTTGGACCTTAAGAAGACATTTGATCTGGTTAAATTAAGGGAGGATATCCAATTATTGTTTGCAGGAGAGATACCTCTAGGAATAATTAAAACGATCGAAAATATCTACCAAAACAACACAATAAAAGTAAAAGTGGAAGAAGAACTAACTGACCCCATTAAAGCTGGCAATAGAATAAGACAGGAAGATTCCCTAAGTCCTGTATTGTTCAACCTGATTATGGATGAAATAATAAAAAAAGTAAGAACTAAAAAAAGATACCAAATGAAAAAAAAATAATCTGCTATGCAGTCGACGCAATACTACTCTCTCAGAGTGAAGATGATTTACAACGTATGCTGCAGCAATTTAATATAACCGCCAAAAAATCTAACATGTTAATTTCCCCAAAAAAGACTAAATGCATAGTTAACAAACAGCAAATTTACTACGATGTAAATTCAAACTGAAGAGTATGAAAATAGAACAAGTGATGGAGTTTAAACATCTAGGCATCACATTAACTAGCTACAAAAAGATCGAAACGGAAGTGAAAGATCAAGTGAATAGAGCAAACAGAGCCGAAGGTTGCCTGAATGAAACAATATGGAGAAATAAAAATATCGAAAAAGAAATGAAAGGCAGAATTTACAAAACAGTCATCAGACCAATAATGACATGTTAGAAACAGCAAACGATGTTAGAAACAGCAGAGATAAAAACACTTGGAAAAATTGATAATAAAACACTATGGGACAGAGCTGGAAGTACAGATGTACGCCGTAGATGCAAGGTGGAGAACAGCAAAAACTGAGTAAAAAATAGAAGAGTAGAATAATTGAACGATCACATAAGCGGAATGACAACAAAGATAGTAGTAAAAACAGTAAGAGAAGATTCCCAATAGGAAAACGATCAATAGGAAGACCACGTAAACGATTTAACGACAACTTACTGAAGGCACAATAAAAACAGACAGAGTCATGTCTACAAAGAAAGAAGACGAAGTTAAATCATAACAATACTTAATTATTTTAATATAAGTAACGGTTAGGGGGGACTATGCTTATTACGATGAAAAACGTAAAGTTCCAATACTATAAAAAGAGAAATCAAACGATTTCTACCTAGCGAAATCGAATTCAAATTTTTACCACTGTGTTTCCTAAAACTTGCGAAGCAAACAGCTGGATAAATTACTCGGCAAGGGAATCTAAAATTGCATTCCACATGCCGTTCATCCTGGTCAAAATTCGTAGTGAATTCAGTTTCTGGTACTCCAAACGAAGTAAGTAAGAAAACATAATGACGGTATTAGATTTTTGTTTCGATACAGGGCAGCGACAGCCGCTTATACGTATTTCGACCTCTTTAGGTCTCTTTAGGTCTTCTCAGAACGGGAGACTGAGGAGACCTAAAGAGGTCGAAATACGTATAAGCGGCTGTCGCTGCCTTGTATCGAAACAAAAATTTAATACCGTCATTATGTTCCAATACTAAATTTATATAATAGTAGCGGACCAACTCGACATCGAGTTTTTTAAATGAAATTTTTATTTTGCGAGAAAAATATACAATATATACAATGACCGGAAGTAAAAATATTTTTATCAATAACTCAAAAACTATAAATGATAATTTCGTAAACTTACATTTTTGAACTCTACGTTGAATTCTCTATTGATTTGACAAATAAAAATGAAACCGGAAGTCGACCTCAAAACCAGAATGCAATTTTTAGTTCATCAAATGTCGACATGGATATCATTTAGCAGTTAATTTTGCATGCTGATCGCGAATCCGGTGTCAGATTTGCTCTATCTTGACGTTTTATGCGCGTTTCGGGTCACTTCCGGTGTCAGATCGCAACCGGAAGTACATATTTAGATTCGTCTCGACGAGACCTTTCGATCCATATATACATTGTGGGGTCTAAAACTTAAAGTAAATTTTAACTTCCGGTCATCTCAAAACCGGAAGTGAATTTTTGTACCAAAAGTATATCTTGACAATCTCATACGTAATACTAATAATATTCCGAAAAAATATTTTTATTATCTGATATGGTTTTTGAGTAAAGTGGTGAACAAGAAAAGGGCTTAGCGTTTTAGTATATAAGATATACTATAAATCACTGATAAATGTTTAAAAATCTCTGAAAAGAGGGGTGGGCCATGAGTTGCAATTGCGATGTCGATATGAGGGAGGCCTAGACTATAAACGAAGCTTCACGAGCAAGGAGGAGGACGTTATTAAAAAAAAAAGTTTACGATGTAGTTTACGGATGTTCCCTTTTGAAATTTATGTTGCAAACACAAATACATTTTGTTTAATCTTAACATTTTAACTTACTAGATGAATAACATATTAACGTTTAATTATCAACAAGATAAACCTTATCTTAGATGCCGTAAAAATAAATAGAGATATATTTGCGTTCTAACGAGAAACTACATATATCATAAGGCTGTTTTACGATCACAAAATATTAGTAATGTTTACTCAGCGCGTCATCGATAACAACAGGTTTCACGAAATACTCAGAATATGCGAGATAATAAATACTTCTTGCTGATAAACCGTTATCCGTAAAAATATGAACAAATCGATAATTCGTAAGAATAAAAATTTCTAGAAATTTAATAAGTAAACATATTTATGGATGAAAATAAATTATAATAATACAGATGTGTTGACAGATCACTAAAGTAACTTGTCTAATGCTTTTAATTTAAGTTATTCTGTGTTATTGTGGGACTCGCTCATTTGAGCAAAAATTTTATCACGTCGGTATTATATGATTCCGTTTTATTCCTTCAACAATTTCTTTTTCCATTTCAGTTGGTTTATAATTTTGAAGCTCGACAAATATTCAACCAATACAACTGAAAGAACAGTTTAACGAACACAATTTACAAAGTAATCAAGGATATAAAAAGAAAGATGATAGACGTATAACTAAGAATCATGCTACAATTAAGAGTATCACTTTTGATATCCAGCAATGCATGCCAACACCAAACCTCTGACGTATGAGTAGTTTTTGAAGAGGCAGTTGTGGATATTGAATTTTACGGTTCACGACCCTGGCAATTCTCAAGCTCACTGCTACTTTTTGTAATATGAATCTTTAGTAAAAAGTGGTGAAAATGAAATCGGTTCTTGTCTGTGTAAATACTTTACAAAGGATTTAAATTATAATTTTAACACCTATTTTTAGATTGATATCCTGATCAGATAATATTGAAGGTCTCCAAATTCTGCTTGATCGTATTCACGAGGTAGGAGAGGAAATGAACATTAAAATATACTCAAACAAAACCAAATTTTTATTGTGTAGTCGTGGCCCACATCCCGATGACGAGCTTTAATTAAACGGAGTCCAAGTTGAGAAAGTTCACAAAATGACATATTTGAGAACTGTGATAACGGACCAACTAGATCCAGACATAGAAATAAAACGTAGAATAGCAATGACTAAAACTACTTTTATGAAAATAAAGTCATTTCTTGGCAATAATCATCTCAGTTTAGATCTTAGACAAAGAATGGTTATTTTTTTTTTTTTTTTCTATAGAAAGACTTCTTCTTTAGACTTTTCTTTATCTATTTTCTTATAGAAAAATGCACTGAATATAATAAACCACTAGCTTTAATATTTGTCGACTATGAAAAGGCATTCGACACCGTAAATCAACAAAAAATGTTGGAAGCCTTGACAGAATGCCGAATTGACTATCGGTATATAAATATAATTAAACATATATACCAAAACGCAACAGCCAGTGTTAGAGTGGGTGATCGTCAAACCCAGAAATTCCCGATACAACGTGGAGTACGCCAGGGGGACACCATATCGCCGAAACTGTTCACTACGCTTTTGGAATATATATGTAAAAGGGGAAAACTGACCGACAAGGGCATAAACATAAACGGAGAAAAGCTTAGCCATCTAAGGTTTGCAGATGATATTGTACTAATAGCTGATAGGATAGATGAGGCCAAAGAACTTTTAAATCAGCTCTACCTTTCCTCACTAGAAAGGGGATTGAAAATAAATATATCTAAAACTTGTGTCTATCTAAAGTATATATCTAAAAGATCCGTGTGTGTCAAAGGGCCATGGAGCGTGCTATGTTGGGCGTTTCACTACGAGACAAGATCAAAAATCGCCAGCTACGACAAAGAACAGGAGTGGCTGATGCAGTAGAGAGAGTAGCAACACTAAAATGGAACTGGGCAGGTCACGTGGCTCGAATGACAGACAATAGATGGACAAAGCGGATACTGGAATGGAGATCAAGAGATGATGCCTACCGAAGTAGAGGTCGTCCACCAACACGTTGGACTGACGATCTAAAACGTTGTCATAGGAATTGGATGCAAGAGGCACAAGATCGAAATATATGGAAAATTATGAGGGAGATCTATGTCCAGCAGTGGATAAGCGAAGATTGAATGATGAAAGAATGGTTAAGTGCTATGTTTGGTCCGTGCTTTTGTATAGTGCAGAAGTGTGGACGCTAAAAGTATCGATCATAAACAAAATTGAAGCATTGGAAATGTGAGTTCATAGACGAATGCTAAAGATACCTTGGACAGCGTCAACAAAGATGGAGAACTACTAAAGACTGTTAGACATCGAAAAATGTGTTATCTGGGACATATAGTAAGGGGAACTCGATATAAAATATTACAACTGATCCATAAATGTAAAATAGAGGGCCGTAGAGGTGTAGGAAGAAATCAAGTTTCCTGGTTAAAAAATATTCGTAAATGGACTCAGATATCAAATGCAGGACAATTATTCCATATTGCAGAAGATCGAGGAGCCTTCGCAATGTTGATCGCCAACGTCGGATAATTCTGATATGGTACGCGAAGAAGAAGAATCCTGATCAGAATAAAAACACTTTCATAACAGGAGCTGATTCAATTGATTTACAATACTCCGCGAATTTAAAAATTATTGACCACAAGTTTTTAATACCAGGCCATACATATATGGAGTGCAATACGGATCATAGTCTTACAGAAAAAAAATAGTAATCAAATAGAACATCAACATGATTTGGCTTAACTAATTCGGCAAGTAGAGAGAAAACATTAATTTTGGTTATAGAAATGCAGAGTTCGGCGTTTTTTTGTGGCTTATTTAGTTCCATATTAGTTACCCACAAAACTGATGGCTCAGAATAACAAAGTAAACTGTAAAAAGTTTCGTTGGCTAATTAGATTTAAAAAAGAGGAGAAAGCCAACTACAAATTTATTACCCAAGGAGACATATAACAAGCCTCCTTGGGTAATATATTCTATTTTATCATATTTTTTGCCAGTTCATTTACACAGACATTGTCTGTTTTACGTTTTGAATCTTGACAAAGGCAAGGGTTTCCTGCCGAAATGTTGATTGGTATTGAAAATAAAATCGAGTTCCACAAGTAATATATATCTTATTGAACCTAAACCCAAGAAGTACTAATTTTATATTAAACAGTACGGTTCAAGAAACTCAAAACTAATATATATGTATATATATAAATCGCTTTTATTAATGCTTTAAAAGCATCCTCAGTTCTCTACAAAAAGTAATGATCTTAGAATATAAGTAAAAAATTAACAGAGTTTAACAAACTTAACCAGAAAAAAAAAAACAAAAAACTCAAGAAAAACTGTATGCCAGTACTATTTTGGATATTTTTCTATTTTTACCAATGGCTTCATTTGGATGTTTTCTTAAAGTTCTTTCAATGGTCAAACTACACCAGCATATTTGAGTTGTTTACTATCCGTTGTTGCATGTCAGTAGTTCCACATGTGGCTTGCTTTCGTACATGTGTTTATTTTTTTCAAAAAACGAAATTTATTTGAAAAGGATTTAAATTTATTTTTTACTTTTTTAATATAATATATTCAATGGAGAATCGACCAATTTAGACAATTATTTATAAGAGGAAGAAGAATAGGGATATGAAGTTCGTATTTGTCCTGTATGGGGTTTTTTATTTGTTCTGTATGATGAGAGAGTGATATATCTAGCTCAAGTTATCGATGTCGGCTCTTTTATTTTGGGAAGCTGGATATTTTGGAATTTGATACATTTCCAGAATGGATGGCTTATGACAATTTTGTTGTTTGCACAGTATTTTGGTATTCGTGAAATCGATACTCTGTTTAGTTGAAATGGCATGTTGTGCAAGGGCACAAGATAATTTAGAAATCCTAATGTCGCTTTTGTGGGACGTTAGTCGACCGGGAAGATAGCGGCTGATCTGGCCAATATAGCAGGGGTTGCACTCTGCACAGGGTATATGACCAAAAACTGTTCTAAATTGGCCAATGGAGTTTTTATGTTCGAAAATAACTATCCTACGGTTTTGGTGTTTTTTAAGGCTATTTCCACAGGTACGTTTTTGAAAAGTTTGGTAAGCGTGATTCGTGGTTAGTACGAAAGCGAAGCATATTTTGTGGTTTGTTCAGGGGTGAATGGGGAATTAGTCATCTGTATTTTATTAGAAATGGACGCTAATGTTAGTCTGTTGGGTGTTTTAGTAACAGACTACCAATAGTTTTTGAAATATAGAAATTTATTGATGATGCAACAATTTACCTATTGTATATATATATATATATATATATATATATATATATATACAATATGTTTATATATATATATATATATAAACACAATTGAAAGCTCGAGATATAAAAAAATAGTTAACCAATAGCCCTTTTATTGACTCCAACCCATCCAAAACATTTATATATATATATATATATATATATATATATATATATATATATATATATATATATATATATATATATATAATATATATGTATATATATAATATATATATATATATATATATATATATATATATATATATATATATATATATATATATATATATATATATATATATATATTGTTATGAAATTAAAGCTCCTAAACAGTTTTTTTTATGAATAGTATGAACATAAAACAAAATGACAATATTGAATATACCACATATATATTTAACTCAAACAATTGTATTATTGTTGTTAATTTAATAGTTGAAACTAGATTCAACAATAAGAAAGAAACTAAAAGCAAAAATAAGCAGAATTCACAGACATGTAACAAACCAATAAGGACTATATTGTATCACCAGATTTAATTAATGTTTTCAAAATAATTTTATTATTATTATAATTAAAACCAGTTGGTTTATTATAAGCAAATTTAGCATAATAGAAATAAGATTCTTTTAATACGTGAGTTATTATAGCCACTGAGTTATAGTTGGTTGATAAACACTTTTCAATTAAAAAAAAATATATAAAAAAAATTAAACCAAAAACAATTGTTGATCATGAAATTGATTATGATTTAAACTTAAGTTATTGTTCGTTATATATATATTATATTATTTATGTAAGAGATACTTACAGAATAAGCCAATATAGCCACAACATAAAGATACAAAAAGCAAATATCAAACCACTTCGGATCGAGTGGAAATAAAAACCATAAATTTGTATTTATTAATTAATTACAATTTTTATTATAATCCAAATTCTAATATATACAAGTCAATAGAATCTTCAACAGTCCTAAAACAGATAAAATATTTAAGTCATTTATTCACAAAGTAAGAAGTTTCAATTTGTTAGTAAACATACAGTTAACATGGATAGAGCTCGGAAAATAAAACGTGTTAGGAGGTGAAATAGGATATATCTCATAAATAAGAGTTCAGAATGATATAATCTTTAATGGACAGGTAATCTGAAGACAATTCTCAGTGATTCAATATCAAAAATGCTTTCAGATAGCTTTAAAATTAAATAAAAGCAAAATAAAAGCAACTAATTCATGTTAAAATTGGTGTATGTCAAATTTGTTAGTAAAAATTTTAATATTTAAATTATCATTTGTTGTAGAAATTATATGTCAAAAGAATGCTTAAATTCTCTAGTATTTGTTTCAATTCATTTCAAAAGTCAATATAATTCTCAAGATTTAACAATTTATGAAAATTTAAAATATTTTTATTTTAATCATAAATGTCAAAAATATACAAAAATCCTGTCAGATCTTAAAAAACATTGTCAAAATGCTTGGAGATCTGGTAAGCAATGAAAAATAAAAGATAGAAAATCAATAGTTACGAAGAGGAAAAAAATTTTTTTGATTTTTTTCAGCAGTCACAATTTTTCAAAAGTATTTTAAAAAACCTTAAAAAAGTCCTGAATTATAACAAAGTATATTCAAATTACCTTGCCGATAAGAAACCATCGTTTCTGATTAAATTTTAGCAAAGCCTGCAGATTAACAGTATATTTTCCGATAAGAGAATTGTTAGCAGTCATCATAAAGAGGTCCACAGCTACCAGAAAGGTGAGTTTTTCCACTCATTTGAATTCTCGCTGAATAAAGAGACCGTTTGGTGTTTATTTTTGACTGAAGATCATTTAAAATTCATTTTGGGTACTTATAAATATTTCTCAACCATTGGAGAGATAATTCTGATAGTTTTGCGGCCCTAATCCATTAGAAGACGTCACTGAAAGATGCAATCTTTGTTATTGAAGATTTCCATAAAATTTTTAGAGAAGGGATTATCTGAAAGACGAAAGTGAACTTTAATAAAGTTAAACGCAAGTTTTGAAATTTCTTTAGAAATAATCTTACCTTTTTTTTTTTAAGCAGCCTATATCATTCTAAATCATCTTTGTGTTAAAAAACAAAATAATTTGAAGTCAAGTTCACAAAAATTTTATTATCGCTTTTGTAATATTAACCAAATATAATTCACCGTTTCTTTTGCTTACTAAAATCATTAAACAAAACAGTTAAACTAAAAAATTGAAGGATTATAAACCTTTGTTTTCGCTCTAAAAAGATAGTAAGTGAGGTTATAAATACTTTGACAAACAAAAACGTATTAGATCTTAGATCAAGTATTTCTTGTTGCAACTTCACAAAACACTAATTTCATATACTTACTTCAATATTGTATTACGTCATAAATCTAAATCCATTCATATTAGTATTAAACGGTTAAGTATTGGCTTATTTATTGGAAGAATCTTAAATAATTTTTTTTATATATTATACAAGATATCGTTGTGTAATATTTAATTGATCACTTGTGAATAATTGCACAGTACATTAAAAATAAAACTTCTTGTGTGGTGATTTTTGCTTTATATAATTTTATATAGCTTTATCAAGCAGTACAGGTCACAGAACTCGCTTGAGTTAAAAGTCTGCATGTTCTAAGACAAATAAGTAAAAAAAATTTAAATTCAAAATACAGATTTAGAGAATACAAGGTGAGTAGAATAAATGTTTGTCAAATTTTTTTTATTTTCAGGCGTTCAATAATTTTTATTAAAAGCATTTCTAAATTTAACAATATTACAAATTAATCAACTTAAAAAAATTATTTTTATCTTCATAAAGCTAGCCGGTAAATAAGAGCAACTTGTAGTTTACTTGCATCGAATTCACATATCATAACAATTTGGCGAGCCCAACGTGTGGCTGTGTATTTGGACGGTGACAGGTAGTGCATTATAACAAAGTATTAACCAGTGGTGTACCTTAAACATTTAATAACATAATATACAGGGTGTTAAGAGTATAATTTGTGTAGATAATAAGTTTATTGAGTGAATTGAAATTAAATAAAAATAAACATGGACAAAAGAAAGACTAGATCACATAAGAACGTAGAAGAAGAACAGGAAGTGACAGACAGAACCGAAGAACAAATTAAAGAGACTGAAGAAGTACAGGAGACAATGGAGGAGAAAAGACAGCCAGAAGAAGCACAAATGGAAAGGCAAATGGCAAGTGGAGACCAAGCTCAGCCCGTAAAGAAGGATGAATTGGACTTTCACAAGATGATGGCAATTTTGTTACAGGAAATAAAAAAAACTGAGCAAAATATAAACCAGAAAGCAGAAGAAAATAAACAACATATGACAAAAGAACTTGAAGATACAAAAAAAGAAATAAAACGGGAAATAACACAAAATTTTGATGACAAAATACAACAGATGGCACAACAGGTTGAGGATAAGTTGGGAAAGAAGATAGAAGAAGTAAAAGAAGAGTTAACCCTAGAAATGGCCAAGATGGAAGAGCAGTGCAAAAAACAAATGGAAGTGTTATCGGCACAGCTGGAAAAGAATAATGAAACTCAAAATAAAAAGATTGAATTAATGGAACAAAATTTGAAGCTAGAACAACAAAATAACCAAAAAAAGTTCGAAGATATTGACGAACAAATGGGAGTGTTGGCAGTACAGCTGGAGCATCATATTGAGCAGAAGGAAGAGATATTTCGACGAGACATTAATGAACAGTGGAAGAAAAAAGAAGATGAAATAGATGAAAATATGAATAAGACCAAAGAGATAATGGAGAAAGAAATTGGGAGAGTACAAGAGTCTTTTAAAGAAGTGACACAGAAGGAATTGGATGCAAGGCCGGTTGTACAAACGGTCGAAAGAGATTGTAAAATCTATTTTAGTGGAAGAATAAAACAGCAGCATCCAGTACCTTTCATGAAATTCCTTAGGCACAGATATGCATCTTACAGAAATTTCGAAGACTTTAAAGAATTCATCAGAAACCAGATGACGGATGAGGCGTTACTATGGTTTTCGAACAAAGAAAATGAGTTGGTGGATCTGGAAGACTTTGCGACCAAATTCAGTGAATATTTCTGGGGTCAAGCACAACAGCGTTCAATCAAAAACGAGCTGTTAAGTGGCAAATACAACCCAAATCGTAGCATGTCATACCACCGGTACGCCATGCAAATTTACAGCACAGCTCAATACTTAGACTGTGGTTTTAACGAAGAATACATTGTGGGTTGTATCGTGCAACACTTTGATCGGACATTGGAAGATATCATGATGTTATACAACTTTAAAGAAATAGACAAACTGTGCCAATTTTTGATGATGCATGAGCAACGAAACCCCATGTATCAAAACAATGACCAAGCAAATAATAACAATAATAACAACTTCAATGGGAGCAATAACTACAGCAGAAACAATAATCAGAACGGCAATAATTTCAATAATCATCGTAATTTTAACAATAACTATAGACAAAATAATGGTAACAACAACTATAATAACTCGAACTTTAGGAATAATAATAATAACTACCGCAACCAAAATAATCAGAACTTTAATCGCCAAAACTATAATCGTAACAATCAAACTAACAACAATAACTATGGAAATAATGGACGGTATCAAAACGGTAATTACAATAATCAAAACAACGGAAATTTTAACAGAAATAATTACAATAATAACAACAGAAACTTTAACTCCAATGGCAATATGAATCATGCATTTTCAAACAGTGCCATTCAACAGAATCAGACAAACAATTCACAACAACAGTCAAATCAAAACTACACAAACAATCGAAACCATAACACTAGAAGTCTAGAAGATATAAATAGAAATAACCAAAAAAGACAAGTGAATTTTCTAAGTCACCATCAATCATACACCGACGTCAGTCAACAAGAGTCACCAATTGAAACACTCAACACATCATCACCATCACAACCCTTTGACACACAATACACAACAGATTCACAATCACCAAATTTTCAATAAAGCACCTGCTAAATGCGGCCGTATGTCACTATGAGCATCCAAGGGAGTTCATAACATTTGGGGAAGAAAAGAAAAATCAAAATTTGCAAGGGTTAATTTTAATTCAGGGTAAATTCTTTCAAAAACAAGTTAAAATTTTAATAGACACGGGTTCTGAAGTTTCACTAATTGACAATAAAGTTATTAATGAATTAAATTTTCAAAAATATTGTTATTCAATTCCAAAGGTTAATCTAGTGGGTGCAAACAACAAAAAACTATATGAAGCAAAGAAGGGAATAGTGGGAAAAGTATTATTTGATACAACCGAATATAGTATGCAATTCATAATAGTAGAAAACATGAGACATGATATTTTGATTGGGACAGACGAAATGGACAGAAATGGAATGGTCATCGATTATGTAAACAAAACTTTACAAATTCAAGAAGAAGTACTGAAATTTGGAAATACAGAAGACGAGGAATCAAAACAAGAGGAATTAAAGATAAAGGAAATTAACAATATTAAAAATCATACAAACTACAATTTTATAAATAATGAACCAGAAGAAAGTAAAATGGAATTGGAAGAAAATTTAGTATGTGCAGAAGAATGGAAAGAAGATGTAGGAAGATTGTTGCAAAAATATGATGGTTTGATAAAATCCGAAAACCGAGTGGCTGAAAAGTACATGCATAAAATTGAGGTAAAAGGAATAGAAAATTTTAAATCGAAGACATATCCAATTCCTTATAAATACCGGAAAGAAGTTTCAAAGGAGATAGAGAAGATGTTACAAAACGGAATAATTGAAAACAGCAATTCAAAGTACATAAACCCTATAGTGGTAGTGAAGAAGAGCAATGGTGAGTTAAGATTATGCCTCGATGCCAGGAACATTAACAAATATTCAACACCACAATATGAAGCACCACAAAGTGTAGATGCAATCTTTGGAAAAATAACTAAATCAAATTATTTTACAAAAATTGACCTGAAGCATAGCTTTTGGTTGATACCATTGCATAAAGATAGTAGGGATTTTACAGCCTTTTCGATAGATGGGGTAATATATAGATTTAAAGTAGTTCCATACGGTTTGCAAAGTGCATGTTCAGCTCTTGTACGTGCTTTACATCAAATTTTGGATCAATACGAAGACTTTATTATACACTACATTGACGATATTCTCATTTATTCTCACACATCACACGAACATTTAACACACATAAATATTTTGTTGAATGCATTGAATGAAGCAGGATTAAAAATTAACTTAAACAAATGCCAGTTTTATCAACAAGAGGTCACGTATTTAGGATATAAATTAGACAGAAGTGGTATTTCTATGGACGAAGAAAGAATTGAGAAAATAATGAACTATCCAGCACCGAAAAATTTGAAACATTTACGAGGATTTATAGGCCTAATCAACTACTTTAAACGATTAATTCCAGACTTGAGTGAGAAAGAATTACCATTAATTCAACTATTGAAGAAGGATCAAAAATGGAAATGGAAAGAAGAACAAAACCAGGCCTTTCAAAATTTAAAGGACATATTTCGGACTAATCTAAGAATTTATCACCCCAGGTACGATTTGCCATTCATTCTACAGACAGATGCTTCCATGCACAAATTTGCAGGAGTGTTGTTACAAGTCCAGGACAATGAAGAAGTTCCTATTTCATTTGTGTCACGTGTAACCAGAAATTACGAGAAGAGGTATAGTGTCACCGAATTGGAATTTGCTAGCATACTATTTTGTGTAACAAAATTTCGGTATTATTTATTAGGATCAAAATTTTATATTGAAACTGACCATTTATCGTTAATAAATATCATGAATAACAAATTGCTTAATAATAGAATACATCGTGGGACTTTACTACTTCAAGAATATAACTTCGAAATTAGACATATAAAAGGAAGAGATAATGTCATTGCAGATGCCTTGACAAGGAACGAAGAGGAAGGAACAAGAGAAGAGAGAAAAATTCAAATCGGATTAAATATATTAAAAGAACAGGAGGGAATGTACTCAAAACAAGCCATTAGAGAAGATCAGCAAAATTTAACACAGAAAGAAAAGGAAAGATGTATACTGAAAGATCAAATTTACATTAAAAGAATTAGAGAGCAAGAGTTATATTACATCAGCAAAAATTTAGCCGAAGAAATACTGAAGGATTTACATGAAAAGAATGGACACGCGGGTAGTAAGAAAATATGGTTAATGTTTCGAGAAAACTATATCACCAAGAAGGATACAAGCATAATCAAAAACTTGACTAGAAAATGTCATACTTGTCAAAGACAAAAATCGAAGAATTTTTCAAATTGGAATACTCCCAAAAATATAATAGCACAAGAGCCCTTAGATATAATAGCTATAGATTTTTTGAGTGACTTGATACAAACGGAAGGAAATGGACATAAACATATCATGGTAATCGTAGATTTATTTACAAAATTCATCAAACTTTATTCCAGTAAAAATACAAAAGTCAACACTATCATAAATAATTTAAACAATTATTTTGAAGAAATAGGAAAACCTAAACAATGCATACTGGATAATGCCACATATTTCCAAAACGACCGATTCAAAAATTTTATGACAAGAAATGGAACCAAATTAAGTTTTACAAGCATCAGACATCCTCAATCAAATCCTTCGGAAAGATATATTCAAGAAGTGATAAAATTTTTAAGAATATCAATAGAAAACAAACACACTGTATGGGATCAACATTTATTAAGGATAGAACAATACATAAATCAGTTACCAAACACTGTGACTAATGAGATACCACTATTTCTAATGAAAAGGATAAGACCAGAAAGACCTTGGATTATAGAAATAGAACCTGAATATGACCAAATTTGTCAAGATGTAAAACTAAGAATCATCAAGAATGGAGAGAAATATTTGAAAAGACAAAACAAAAGGAAGATGAGAACAAACCAAAAATTTCAAAAAGGAGAACTAGTATTAATTAGAGCACATAGGGTAAGCAATTATAGAGATAACATTTGTAACAAACTTTTACCACCATTGGAGGGACCTTATGAAGTTGAAACAGAAGATGGAGAAAATAGTTATTTATTGAAATATCCTGAGAGTGGGTATCTTAGAGGAGTTTTTAACATAAAAGACATTTACAAATATGAACAATAAGTGAAGAAATAAGAAGACATTATTAATTTTAAGTTATATTTATAAAATGAAACAATTTTTTTTTAAGTAAAGGACATGAATGGGATACAGAAGATGGAATAATAATAATAATAATGCTGCTATTTATGAAAAATGATGAAATATGAATTATTGCGGATATTATGATTATGAATATGATATATAATATAATATGAATTATGATGAATTATGAAAGATTATAATGATATAATTATGCAGTATAATAATAAAACTTGGAATGGAATTACAGAAGAAGGATTGGAGAGGAAAAATTTGAAACGAAGATGGCAGAACTCTAAGAAACCAAGGAAGAAAAACAACTATAAAATGGATTCAAAAGTAGAATATAAACTCAACCCTCAACGAAAACTTATTAAAAATAACCGAATGATAATAAAGTCACATTCAAACTAGCTTACACTCTAACCACAAAATGCAGCTCACACGTGCTTAAATAAAACTTAAACTCTATATTTTTTTGTATATATTCAAAATAAAACATGCATTAATAAAACAAACTAAAGCAACCTAAGCTTACACATGCAAAATTAAAAGAACAAAACTAATTATTATTTTTTTTCAAAGAGAGCATTCAAACTATCTGCAGCATAATTGTATACCATATATATGCAACTGAATCAAAAATTTAATTGTTTTTAACCATCACACATTCATAAAATCACTGAAACATACACTTGTGTCGACGTTCAGAGAAACAATCACACAACTTGCAAAAAAACCAGTCAAAGAAAAATGAATATTTGATATTTGCCAAAAAAATTGTCAAATATGAAATATTAATTTTTGGAGAATTGTTATGAAATTAAAGCTCCTAAACAGTTTTTTTTATGAATAGTATGAACATAAAACAAAATGACAATATTGAATATACCACATATATATTTAACTCAAACAATTGTATTATTGTTGTTAATTTAATAGTTGAAACTAGATTCAACAATAAGAAAGAAACTAAAAGCAAAAATAAGCAGAATTCACAGACATGTAACAAACCAATAAGGACTATATTGTATCACCAGATTTAATTAATGTTTTCAAAATAATTTTATTATTATTATAATTAAAACCAGTTGGTTTATTATAAGCAAATTTAGCATAATAGAAATAAGATTCTTTTAATACGTGAGTTATTATAGCCACTGAGTTATAGTTGGTTGATAAACACTTTTCAATTAAAAAAAAATATATAAAAAAAAAATTAAACCAAAAACAATTGTTGATCATGAAATTGATTATGATTTAAACTTAAGTTATTGTTCGTTATATATATATTATATTATTTATGTAAGAGATACTTACAGAATAAGCCAATATAGCCACAACATAAAGATACAAAAAGCAAATATCAAACCACTTCGGATCGAGTGGAAATAAAAACCATAAATTTGTATTTATTAATTAATTACAATTTTTATTATAATCCAAATTCTAATATATACAAGTCAATAGAATCTTCAACAGTCCTAAAACAGATAAAATATTTAAGTCATTTATTCACAAAGTAAGAAGTTTCAATTTGTTAGTAAACATACAGTTAACATGGATAGAGCTCGGAAAATAAAACGTGTTAGGAGGTGAAATAGGATATATCTCATAAATAAGAGTTCAGAATGATATAATCTTTAATGGACAGGTAATCTGAAGACAATTCTCAGTGATTCAATATCAAAAATGCTTTCAGATAGCTTTAAAATTAAATAAAAGCAAAATAAAAGCAACTAATTCATGTTAAAATTGGTGTATGTCAAATTTGTTAGTAAAAATTTTAATATTTAAATTATCATTTGTTGTAGAAATTATATGTCAAAAGAATGCTTAAATTCTCTAGTATTTGTTTCAATTCATTTCAAAAGTCAATATAATTCTCAAGATTTAACAATTTATGAAAATTTAAAATATTTTTATTTTAATCATAAATGTCAAAAATATACAAAAATCCTGTCAGATCTTAAAAAACATTGTCAAAATGCTTGGAGATCTGGTAAGCAATGAAAAATAAAAGATAGAAAATCAATAGTTACGAAGAGGAAAAAAATTTTTTTGATTTTTTTCAGCAGTCACAATTTTTCAAAAGTATTTTAAAAAACCTTAAAAAAGTCCTGAATTATAACAAAGTATATTCAAATTACCTTGCCGATAAGAAACCATCGTTTCTGATTAAATTTTAGCAAAGCCTGCAGATTAACAGTATATTTTCCGATAAGAGAATTGTTAGCAGTCATCATAAAGAGGTCCACAGCTACCAGAAAGGTGAGTTTTTCCACTCATTTGAATTCTCGCTGAATAAAGAGACCGTTTGGTGTTTATTTTTGACTGAAGATCATTTAAAATTCATTTTGGGTACTTATAAATATTTCTCAACCATTGGAGAGATAATTCTGATAGTTTTGCGGCCCTAATCCATTAGAAGACGTCACTGAAAGATGCAATCTTTGTTATTGAAGATTTCCATAAAATTTTTAGAGAAGGGATTATCTGAAAGACGAAAGTGAACTTTAATAAAGTTAAACGCAAGTTTTGAAATTTCTTTAGAAATAATCTTACCTTTTTTTTTTAAGCAGCCTATATCATTCTAAATCATCTTTGTGTTAAAAAACAAAATAATTTGAAGTCAAGTTCACAAAAATTTTATTATCGCTTTTGTAATATTAACCAAATATAATTCACCGTTTCTTTTGCTTACTAAAATCATTAAACAAAACAGTTAAACTAAAAAATTGAAGGATTATAAACCTTTGTTTTCGCTCTAAAAAGATAGTAAGTGAGGTTATAAATACTTTGACAAACAAAAACGTATTAGATCTTAGATCAAGTATTTCTTGTTGCAACTTCACAAAACACTAATTTCATATACTTACTTCAATATTGTATTACGTCATAAATCTAAATCCATTCATATTAGTATTAAACGGTTAAGTATTGGCTTATTTATTGGAAGAATCTTAAATAATTTTTTTTATATATTATACAAGATATCGTTGTGTAATATTTAATTGATCACTTGTGAATAATTGCACAGTACATTAAAAATAAAACTTCTTGTGTGGTGATTTTTGCTTTATATAATTTTATATAGCTTTATCAAGCAGTACAGGTCACAGAACTCGCTTGAGTTAAGAGTCTGCATGTTCTAAGACAAATAAGTAAAAAAAATTTAAATTCAAAATACAGATTTAGAGAATACAAGGTGAGTAGAATAAATGTTTGTCAAATTTTTTTTATTTTCAGGCGTTCAATAATTTTTATTAAAAGCATTTCTAAATTTAACAATATTACAAATTAATCAACTTAAAAAAATTATTTTTATCTGCATAAAGCTAGCCGGTAAATAAGAGCAACTTGTAGTTTACTTGCATCGAATTCACATATCATAACAATATATATATATATATATATATATATATATATATATATATATATATATATATATATATATATATATATATATATATATATATATATATATATATATATATATATATATATATATGGAAAGCATTTGAAGCATAATTTCGGTATTTGGTTGAAATCGTTATTGACAGTTGGCGGGTAATATAAGTCTGCAGTCAAAAATACATAACACAAGTAACCTCTATAATAAATAATTCATCAGTTTCATATTTTTGTCTTCACTTTATCTAAATATTAACCGTTAAATAAACGCAACAGGTTAATTGAGCTGCCACCCCAGTAGCAGGTTCTAAATCTCATTATCACAAACTTACTTAGTAAACCAACAGGGAAATATTTTAAAGGTACTTACCCACTGCAAGACGTTGGTAAATAGTATTACGTATTTGATGATCGCAATCTGATTTTCTAATTTGGCGAAGGAAGCATCTTCCTCTTTGTCTACTTTCCCAATCATTTTTCACAAAAAAAGGGGGTTAAGAACTCGCGAAAACGTTATACAGAGATGTATAATAAAACCGGTATTACCGCACTTTAAAACAAAGCTCACTGAACATAGATCTTTGAAATTAATTTCACCTCACCTATTTACAACTGATAAGATAACAATTTTATCATTAATTGAACAATATCATGTACATAGTGATTCACCTGTTGAATGGTTTGCGTTAAATATTAACGGAGTTTATAAAATATTTTTATACATGGGATGCATATATAACATGTACATACATATATATATATATATATATATATATATATATATATATATATATATATACATATATAGTAAACTCTATATAACTTATAGAAAAAACTATATATATATATATATATATATATATATATATATATAGTTTTTGAATTTTAATATTTTGAATTAATGACCTAACCCATAACTCAATTTGTCTCAAGTTGTGCTGTGTGCTTTATTTTCGTATTTGAAACTAAAAGGATAAATAAAAACACACAAAAATATCAAATAAAAACTTTGTCAATTGCTTGTATCGAAATAAGATTTAAAAATATAAATACATAAAATCTTCTAACAGAACAAGTTTATACCACGAATTTTCAACATCTACAACATACAGATCAGATGTTCCTAACGTGCTCTCCGGTTCTAGAAATTAATGAGAAAATTGTTTCTATTCAATCACCAACAAAATAAATTTAATTAACTCTAAACTACCTGTGAATGACCTAACTTGACTTGACTTAAAAAATAAAAAAAATGAATATATTACTTGAAACTGCTTTTCCTTGCGCTCTCTAACTCCTCTTGGTTTAGGTACTCTCCTAAGCAATCTTTGTCCAAAAAATTATTTCTTATCGAAATTAAAATTGACAATCTGCTGCTGCTTCTAACTCTTCGAATCTGGTGTCCTCTTGAGAAAGACATAGACAGCCTATTTTCAAATAATTTGTATTTAAAGAAACTTACATTGTGAGCTTTGGAGATCTCTGCTTACACTACTTAGCTGCTTTCACAAAACTTAACAAACTTTTTTTACTACTCATTTTTTATCGCCAATAAAAAACAAAAAAAGTTATTTTTCTTTTACAATTTGACGAAGAAAGAACAAACACCTTTTTAAATTTCGTATCAAAATACTGAACTTGTGTTTCTTTTTCCAAATCCAAACCTCGGTTTGCTTGCCTACCACTTCCTTAAAATACCTTCCTTAATCAATCACAACACTCCAAAAAAAGACATATCTTATTTCCTCCTTCTTTCGCCAATTCTATTGTTCTCTCCTCATTTTGTCCTATTGCGTCTTTTAATACAAACAAAATATCTACTAGTTTTTTGTTATCATAAAAACCTACGTCATCCTAGACCATTTGGAATTACGAAAATAGAAAACTACTTTTCCCGGCTCCCAGAAACAATTTATCCAACTTTCCTATTCTAAAGAATTTATGCAAATAGTTCTTACTAGTACTCTAATGTAACCTACTTATTATTAGGAAAAGTAATATTAGAAAAGTTCCGAAATCGAACAGGAACACTCGAAGAGTGGTGGGTTTTCCGGTCAAAAGGTGGGGAAAAAAGACTGACTTCAAGAAGACTTCTCGCTGATGCTTAAAGTTAACTGATTTCTAGTTAAGTCTATTTGTGTTTACCAATGAAAAGGAAGGAAAGTTATTGATGGAAGGGGTGTTGAGCCAAGAGAGATTTAAAGGAATAAAAGAAAACGACAGTGAGTGTAGGGACAGTGTAGAGATTTAATTCCCGTTAGCCGAAAGGAGCAGTTTCTGTTAAAAAAAAAAGAAAACTAAAAAAGTGTCGTTTTTTGTTAACCATAAGCCTTGTAGGCATCCGTAAAAGTAACAAGTACAAAGAAATATTTTTTTAAAAGTTAAAATTAAATTCAGTGATAAGTGATAACAGTTGTAAGTACTCACATAATAGTGTTCGACATCGTAAATAAAAATTGTTCCAAGGTATTCAGATATACCTCTATATTTCTTTCTAACGATATTCATCGTTCCTAGGACTTCTGTTTTATCGACCTATAACGACTCCAGTGTATTTTGACCTGAACTTTTACATAAACAAATTCGTAATATTTTTATATTATTTCTTAATTGGTTATTGTATCTATACTGAGTAACTTCCTATTTTAAAATAACTTGCGGTATTTTTTTATATGTCTTTTTATATTTAATTACTTACTCTTTTCTTAAACTGTTTGTTTTTCCAATTTATGCTATCATTAAAATTTGTGTTTATTTCTTTGGCAGAAACATTTTTGTAAAAAAATTTGTTTCATTATTATTAATCAATTATTAAGGCAAAATAAGTATAAGTATAATTTTTTATAAACAAATACATAAAGAAATAAGTAGCAATTAAACAATATATATATATATATATATATATATATATATATATATATATATATATATATATATATATATATATATATATATATATATATATATATATCTAATGGCTATACACCCCAGCGTGGGGTTAAACGGCGAAAGCTTTCTAGATCCTATTTCTTGAGTTTTGTTTATGTTATCTTATTGACAATATCTCTCCATTTTATCCTGTCTCTAGTTTTTCCCCTCCATTGTCTGACTCCTGCCCTTTTGAGGTCTTCTTCAACTTCTTGCAGCCACGTTGATCTTGGTCTTCCTCTTCTATTTCTTCCTCCTGGATTTCATTCTATCGTTTCGTATGTCACTGCCTCATCTCCTGTTCGCCAAATGTGACCTAACCATGTATCTTTGCATTGCTTTATTTTAGATACGATGTTTTCCTTAAGTTCTTCCTTAATCTCTGCATTTGTTCTGTTTCTATATTCATTTTGCTCTGTTCTGATTGGTCCTAGTATGGTTCTCACACTCTTTCTCTCTGCTGTCTTCTTCATCTTTTTTAACCATCGTCATTGTTTCTCCTGCATATAATAATATTGGTCTAATTATGGTCTTATAAATTCTCATCTAAAAGGTTACATATTGGCGCCCAAGGTGGGGGTAGTTGGTAGGAATTTTGAATGGGTAGTCAAGAGTTAAACTATCCCTAATTCAGTTCTTATATCTCATGACAATATCCCTTATAAAATCTACTTCTTCTTAGATAGTATAAATTTTTCTGAATGGTATACCACAGGATATATAGATAAAAATTGTACTACCAAATCAACCAATACAAAAAATATTAACCAAATATCCTATTCTAACGGTAACATATCTGAAAGAAAATATAATCAATTAACCAATTAACCCACAAATCCATTACAACAGAAACAGCAACTGCTAATCAATCCAATATTTTCTCTATTTTCTCCTATTAAATATCCAATTGGTCTTTACTAAAGTTTTAACAAAGTCAAATAGTTTACTATCAAATATCTTCTTTAAATCACGAAGCCTACTACACACTAGTTGAAGACATAAAATAAATAATGTGGTAAGGGCCAAAAAATCTCATTTTTATTTTATACCTTTAAAATATTCCAAGTATCATAACCAACAACCTGTATAATGCGCTAAGTCGCCGGGTTATTATTACGTACTTAAAAAATATTCAACAGAGTGCGTGTTTGTCAATCGCCACAACGTCGCCGGTAAACAATGTGGTAAGTGCCAATAAATATGACAGTTTCAGTACTGTTTTGATGTTGTATTAGTAAAGTTGTTATTGTTTATCTCGATCTGTATAATCTTAAAATCATATAAGAATGAATGCTGGTGGTATTTCTAGAAATGGCAATAAGCAAAAAGAAAAAAAGAGGGCAGAAAAAAAAAGAAATGCTGGAGAAGAGTACTGTACAAAGAAAAATAATAAAAACGTTCTTGACAAGCAGCCTCCTGAAAATAAGGTTAGTCGAATATTGCTTTTATTTTTGTGCAGTAGTTATTTTGAAATTTTTTATTTTTAAATATTGTGCAAATGCAACTTCAAGTGTAAAGAGATACAGTATGAACAAAAATTAAAGCTTTTTCATGAATTTTATGGTTGTATGGCAAAATACGTATGCTATGAATTTTATCCATGTGTGTGCTATCAAGAGAAGAAGGCATGGAAATTATAAAAGACGAGAAGAGGGTAAGAGACAGGTTACGCTTTCCTTTACATTGCCCAACGAAGAAGGCAACATTTTACAGGTGTGTAGGAAGACATTTTGCGCGGTGTTTGTGAGTTGCGACAGTAATTTCGTCCAAATTGAAAAGAGAAGTATGAGGTACCTATGGATTTGGTAAGAATGATGACAACAGCTGTAAATAAACTGTAAATTTCTTGTTACAATAATGAACCGTGAGAACTTCTTCGATTTTAAAGTTGCTTCTGAAAGTTCAATCAGTACAACCAAGCTTTAAATTTCAAAAGCTCGATGGATAAACATTAAACGACAAAATCCGGGATTAGTTAAAATACGAGAAACTCTGAATGAATTGGAAACTTGGAAATCAACAAAAGTTTTAAAGAGAAATGTTACAATTAAAACTATTGCAGAAATGACTCTTCCTAACTTGACCTGCCAGAGTAGAATTTCTGAAGACAAAAAAAAACAAAACTTGTTGGCAATGGTTCCCTATTTGAAGAAAGAAAATAAAAAATTTTATGAAGACCTATTTAATCCCAATACTCCTTAAAACCTACATAATTTGTAGTGACCACTACCCTATTAGAGTCTCTTTGATAATTGATAATTTGGATAACAGTGTATGTAACGACTCCCAGCTGGAACTTAAAGGAAGCCGATTGGCCGAGAAATCACATTCTATCGATGTAGACAAGTAGAAAAAAATTTGGCAAGAATTTCTATTTACTATTACTAGCTCTATAGGATCACTCTATGAAAGAATATTAGAAAAATATCTGCATGCAACAGTTATAACAAAGTTCCGTTCTGATACATAAATAAATATATGTTAGTCTAATATTGATATTGCTGAATTATTTGCATGCAATCTTAAAAAAACACTAGTGACAATACTTTAAAGATTTTTAGATATGAAAATACATATAGAATAATAAGTAATAGATTTCAATGATCTGAAAGATAATCTTATTATCATACCGTTTACAGTGGAAGAACTAAATTTAGTACTCCCGCTGAAAAGTCTGCAGCATAACCAGATGATATTCCCATAAGTTTTGTTCAAAATCTCCTACAGAATTTCAAAATGTATCGTCTTATAATCTCTATAACAAAGTATGGAGTAGCCACAAATTTCGCTGAAAATGGGCTGAGGCTCTAATAATTCCTTTATTAAAACCAACCAAAACACGAAATGACCTGGGTCATATAGACCAATTTCACTCAAAAACACGGTTCGTAAAGTATTAAAAAAACAAATAGTTTAATAATTAACGAAAAAAGTAGATTTTGTAAAAACAACCAACCCTGGACAATCTGATAAATTTAAAATCAGAAATACATGAAAGCTTCTCCATAAAATTGAAATGTCTTGTTGCATTTTTTGACATAACAAAAGCATTGGATATGGCTTGGAGGTAAGATATTTTAAACATATAAGTCACTGGAGTGTCAGGGGTAGAATGCTCTATTTTATAGAAAATTTTGTAAGCAAGAAAGAATTTAAAGCCTGAGTAGATAGAACTGCTCAAAAATTTGTTAGCAGTGCATCACTTTTTATGATTTCAATAAAAAAAAAATATTAGAACATCTACCTCAACTCGTTAACCATCTATAAAACTAGCCAAAATTTGTAAGCTTACAGTTTTCTACAGCCAAGACAAAGTGTATAATATTCTTAAAATATGAGAATTGTCTATATCTAGATCTGCAAATATATGAAAACAGTTTACATTAGGTTGACAATATGAAATTTGAAGAAATTTTTTTGATAAAAAACTATCTTAAACGTTAAACAATCTGACCAAACTGGCTTTAATTTTTTAGGATGTTTGTGTGACAACAATCGAGAAGCAGATTTTAAAAGCATTATTTATATTTAGAAAACATTAATAAGATCCAAACTTGACTATGGATTAATTGTTTTCTCTTCTTCAAAGAAAACTTATGTTTAACAGGTGAACAATCTTTAAAATTCAGAAGAATATATCTTTAATTAGCTTACTCGTCAACCATTCAAGCGACAAAATTGCATCCTTTTCTGTATGATACCATTCCGAAGGGTTTCAAAGAAACTTAAACTGAAATCAGTTGGACAAATCCTCTATTCTACAAGAGAATTCGAAGGTACTTATCGTCTAATAATATCCAATTTCCAAAATTATTTAATATGTTAACGAAAGCTCTACCTTCAATCTGAAGCAAACGCTCCTTTACAATGTAATATGACTCTCACTAACTACGACAATTTAATAACCCCTTACGCAATACTTAACCAATTATTCCGTAACAACCTTTCCTGTTTTTCCGATTGGTACCACATATAATATACAGATGCTCTAAATCCACTTATGGTGTAGGATCAGCAGTTGTTGCTTCAAATACTATATTACAATTTAAATTACCATCGATTAGTAGTTTCCTGTCTGGGAACTATACACAATTCTACAAGCTTTAATTTATTTAAGTCACCACACCAACTCCAAAGCTGGATAATTACTGATTCCCTACGGATTCTAAATGAAGCAAATCAGCAAGTTAGTTTCATTTGAATTCCATCTGATACCGGTTTGCAAGGAAACGACAAAGCTGATCATCAAGCACGTGAAGTCGGTGTTAGTGAAGGCAGTATCGGTATCCGATTTTGACCGTCACTTCTACTTGAAGGTCGCTCTTTTGTATGTAGGATACAGCAGAAGAACCCATGGTTACCTTATCTCCTAATCAAGTCGCCCATTATGTGAATATTGTAACGATGGTTTATTTATAGCAAATATATTATTTATGGTAGATATTGCATAGAAATATAGTGTTTCGTTATCTTGCGTAAACTTTTACCTTCTAATTATGTTACTAAATATCACTGCGCGATGATTTCGTCATACAATAGTCAATGAACGACATACATAAACAAGATAACTGCTGTCCTTATCTTATTTTAACTAAAATAAACAGGTCGAAAATATTTGAAGCAGTTGTATTTTAGTTCGCCGAATTAGCAGGTTTAATCATTTCTACTTTACGTATAAAAAAGTCTTAGAAAAATTATGAATAATTTTTAAAGCATCTTAATACTAGGATTAATTATCTAGTTTAAATTTTAGTTAAACAAAATTATTGTAAATTTATTTTTTAATGATAGTTTTATTATGATAAAACTTTTTAGTCCATAGGAGATGCAATAATTGTAAATCGAGAAATTTTATTAATATTGTGGTGAAGTTTTCTACGAGTATATTGCTGTATTAGTAGAGTTTACGTTAGCTTGGTTTAATTGTTTTTTTCTCCATTTTTGAAACAATGCTTGAGTATTTTCTAGATACTCAAGCTGTAAAACGGTAAAAGCTTTTATGGAATCATGCTATGCTATTATGATGGTATTTATCGTCAAAATTTCTTGTATTTCTGTTTGTTGGTAGGCCTGTAGTGTACAAAAATAATAATGGTCTACCTAAGTCTGACGTTACAATTTTTCCATAGTTGAAAACATTGGTTTTTTAAATAGTTTGAAGAATAAATAAAGACTTTTGCTTCTAAACATTCATTCTGTGCGATTGGTATTATTTGTTCTTCGGAAGTTTGTGAGGTAAGAACATCAAAGTATTAAGATATTTACTATGAATGTTCATATTGTAAGGTTACGTTATTGTTTAATTAAAATTTTAATTATTTTTTACTGTATTTCAAGGTGAACCTTAACATTTCCGTTAAGATCGGGAGACATTCTCTCTCCTGATGCCGACCACAATGTTGCTTCGCCTATTTTTTAAAAAAATTAAAGTGTTTGTCCTTGTGTAGTGTTGTGTGATGTACAATTTTATGTTCATGACATTCTTTATTTGTTGGATAGACCAAAATTGACAAAGTAAGTCTAAAACGTTATTCACATAAAAACTTTTATCAACCATCAACTTCGAGTTTTTTATCGAAGTTAATTAATTTCTTCAGTTAAAAAAACGATTCTTGGCTTATTTCAGATGCCCCTGAAGATGCTGTAGGAAGCGAAAGTACTTGGGCAAGATTTAATTAATAAAACTGTACTCGATATCTGCCTTATATTTGATCAAAGTTCATTGGTTAAGTTTTAGTATCGCGTTGGAAATATACGTGATTAGTATAATTACCCTTGTTGATAATTCTTACATCATGTTTTGGAGTAATCTTGCCTATTCCAGCTGTTGGTGTAAGGTTTACTTAGCTAATTTTTTTTATGACTTTTGATGAGTGATTTCAGTAATGTCAATTGCAATATCCGATACGGACTTTTCTACTTTTTGGTCAATGTAATTATTGATAGCTATAAATACGAATTGGTAATAAAAACGAGTTTCATGCTTGTGAAAAGCTACTTCGATATTTATGATTGATAATAATATTTATCAAAGATTTCAATTTCTGTTTAAAAACGCATGCGGAAATGTCGTTGCGGCTCGAAGATGGTTATTGGTTATCCAGCTAATACAAGTTCTTTAATTTCATCTCTTGTTGGATTGCATGTAAATTTGATTAACAAATCTAAACCACCATATGCGCAACGTATGTCATCGCATCTTGTGCGTACAGTAGTTGGGGGTAAAAACACGCAGTTTAAAACTTTGCCAATGTTATTACGAAAGAGCTTACATATTGTTTTTCATTTTAAGTATCGACAGTAGTTCTATAATTTTACTAATAAGTAAAAAAAAGTTTTTAAACAATCTTTATTTGCGTACTTTTGCCCCTACAAATGGGGCAGTAGTAGCAGAGTGCGTATTTTTGATCAAAACCAAAATGTATTGTTCTGAAGCTATTTTCTTGTGGCATTTAAAATACCAAAATGTATAAAACACCAAACAAATGAGATGGTAGGCATTTAAAAAAAAACCAATCTTTATTGAAAAAAACCAAACGTAAAATATAAAACGTTAATCAAAAAAAGTACTGTATTTGGCGAGGTCGTGAGAGAACCTTATGAATTTGAAAATCTGAAAGAGCTGGTTTTTATTGGCTTTAAAACCTTTAAAACATTTTTTTTTAAAAACATCTTTTGTTGTCTTACAAATATTTGGTGCAATATCAAAGTCTTGCTCTTCATCGTTGTTGGAAAAATGAATGTCACAAGAATCAATACTTTCTTGATAGGAGAGTGCTACTGATTCGTCGAAAACTTTCCATTTGGCAACACGAACTTTAGCACTTTGAGATTTAATCTTCCAATTCTTTAGTAATGCTTTCCTTTCCTTCTCTTTTTGTGTTTCCTTATTTTCTTCTTGTTATAAAGGTCGCTCCCTATTAGGTGTCGATGGTAGTAGGGTCGACTATAAACTTTTTCTGGCTCGTTTCCTTTTTATCTTTCAACGGCTGAGACTCTTTCGTGTTAGTATATGTCTCTTTTTAAATATTTTAAGAACGAGGTACAAAAATTCTGACTTCCGATTTTGATGACGGCATAGGCTCAATCGCGCCAGTAAGAAGTTATTTTTCTTCTTGTTGAAACTGGATAAAAACATGACCTTCATCGCCTGAATCTTCACCCAAATCTTGCTCTGTTACTTCCGCTGACATAAAATCTACGTCCGAAAAAATATTTTTATCTAGTGGGTAGATTTCTGTAGCACCGAAAGCACTCTCTTGCTGTATCTATAGTAGCAGTTTTTGCAAATGCTGTGAATAAGAGACCAGCCACATGGTAAATGGAGAGAACCTGTCTTGGATAGAAACTGGTCTAGCTGTCAGCAACGCTCTCATAATAAGCTTTTATTGGTTTGAAAAATGCCTAATCAAGTGGCTGGGTCTTATGACTATAAGGTGGTAATAGACTCAATAAATGGATTAAATTATCTTTTGCAAATGTTAGTGCTTGAAGATTTGTGTGCGATACATGATTATCTAAAATTAGAAAAACGGGGTTAGGACACGAATGTTTTTTAAAATGCTCCAGATACTTGATAAACGTAAGAGTGTTTATTTAACCACTATCAGTAACAGCCATGTCGCAGGCAGTGAGCTCGTCTTTAAATAAAAGAAGTTGGACTTATACAGCAAACAGCCGTAATTGTTTGTCGTTGCTCGGTAGCTACATCTTTTGCTACATCTATCTTTCTAACTGAGGCAACATGTTTAGCCAGATGGTTTCGGACTGTCTGAATGCCCGTGTCATTGATATTATAGATACAGTTGGGAGGTAACTTATATTTTTTTATAGTGTTTTCCAAAACTTCAAAATACTTCGCTAGTTGCACTCTATTGAAGCCCACAATACTTGTTTTTCGTGAAGTCCGTAAAGATAGTCAGTTCCTTTTCATGAAAGATCTAGTGAAGTACCGACCAGCCAACTAATTTACAGGTGAAAATGGATGGTCAATACGGTTTCTTAGACAATAAAAGTAAATTAAAAAACGCAATGACTTCAGCGTAATTTTATAAAATCCTTTGTCGAGTTATGTGCTATGCTGAACTATTTCGTTTTCTTGGATCTTGGTTAGAACTGCTTTAAATCTGCCAAAAGACTGAACACCATTTCCTTTTTTCAACCTTTGCCGTAGTATCGCTTCATCCCATAGCATTTCCTGTCTGACGTATAGAAACGCCATTATTAATAAGTTCACGAGCTTAGCACAAAATAATTTTTGTCGAAGGCTTGCGCTCTGATTTTCTTTTGTAGTTTCTAAAAAACAGAAACCAAGAATAAGATGAATTTAATATTTAATTCCATAATTAGTAGAAACAAAATTAATTTATGATAATAAGGAAAAATACGCATTTGTAGTTTTGCCCCATAACTCTCGCCTATTTTTGCACCATTCGGCAATACTGTCAAAACCATCTATTGAGATTTTAAGGACCTAACCTCAATCAACAACTCCTAACATAATAACCCACAATCAAACCAAGAAAATATCCGAATAAACTAATTCAACAAAAAATGCCAATTTGATTTTATTACAAATTATTTTGTTATGCCAATATTACAGTGCAATAGTAAAAAATAATATTTACTTCATAGTTTATAAACAATGCCTTAAATCAGCTTTAAAATTTGATCAACACATATGGCACAGTGTTGCCAAACGTTTGTAACTAAAATCGTCCGTTCGCTTGCCCCATGCGTGTTTGTACCCCCAACTACCCCATTCATGTAGTAGACGATAATATGATCTTTCTTTCAAATTCTTTTGGATTCACGTTAGCATCCTTAACGATTACGTCTCGTAAATGGAAAATGTATTCTAAAGAACACAACTCGGTTTAATTCAGTCAAATATACAAAACGTCACCACTTCTACGATGAAGAACTATGTCGCGCAATTCAAATCTTCGCCAACTATCAAAATCGCCACTTTAATCGATTGTTGGTGCGTTAACCCTTCATTAATCGCTATCGGTATCACACACCGACGACAGAATTATTCATTCGGGATTTACAAATAACTGTTATTTTTATATCGCCACTTTCTGTACCTCTCCCTATCAACCAAACTCATGTTAGTGTACATTCCTACCTGCCTGGATAGTTATTTTCGGTGCGCGACTTCGTACCGACTAACGGTGTAGCTATTACTTGTTGGCATAACTTGCAGATCAAGTAAATATTTATCATTTTATTATTGTATTTTATTTGTAAGTTTTTTTCAATTCTTATTTATAGATGTCCTTTGAAGCCAAACAAAAACACTTGGAATTATGGGAAATGGTTCCTACCAACGATGAAAATTATTTTAACGATGAGGGAAGTGAAAACGAAATCGATCAAATTGAGGAATGTGATATCAAAAGTGAATCGGAACAAGATGTGACAGATAAGGGAGAAGAAAGTGAAAGTAATATCTTAGCGTTTATTGGAAAAGATAGAGTTAACAGATGGTAAAAGGCTATTCCACCGAAAAATGTTAGAACAAGACAAAAAAATTACCTAGTACGTTTACTGATGTCGAGATTACCTACACGTGACTTAAAGACTCCCAGTGATATTTGGAAATATTTTGTGAATAACGCTATGTTCGATATAATTGTGGAAAGTACGAACAAATATATAGACTCAATAAGAATTAACTTTGTGATAGTGTTGATAGACACACTGTTATATTAGAAGTGCAGGCCTTAATAGGACTGATTTATTACGCTGCATGTCTGAAAGGTAATCGTGTGAATCCAGATGAGTTTTGTAACACTGATGGATCAAGTATAGAAATGTTCCGCCTGACTATGTCGCTTCCACGATTTAAATTTCTCCTTCGGTGTATGCGATTCGATGACAAAGCAACTCGTGAAAACCGACTAAAGGAAGACAAGTTGGCTCCTATACGAAGTTTTTTTGACACTTTTGTAACTCATTGTAAAAGTGAATGCAGTCTTTCCAAATATGTCACCATCGATGAAATGTTACCAGGATTTAGGAGTAAGTGTCGATTTCATCAGTATATCCCATTAAAACCGAACAAGTACGGCATAAAAATTTTTGCACTCTTTGATGCTAAAATGTTTTATACGGCTAATTTAGAGGTATATGTTGACCAACAACCTGAAGGACGTTTTCAAGTTAGTAACAGACCTAGTGAAGTTGTTCAACGGCTATGTGAACCTATTTATAATTCAGGCCGAAATCTAACAATTGATAACTGGTTTACAAGTATCGAGTTGGTGAACAAGTTATACCAGAAGAAAATTACAGGAGTGGGAACCATTAGGAAGAATAAAAGAGAATTGCCGTTTGAATTCACAAAACCAAAGAATCCTATAAACTTAAGTATGTTTGGTTTTAATTAACATATTACACCAGTTTCTCATATTTCCAAAATAAAAATTAAAAATGTATTGCTTGTATTCTCACTACATCATGATGATGCAATTGATTATAGTAGGAGTAATCAAAATAAATAGAAATTATCGCCCTATACAATTTAACAAAAATAGGAGTCGACATGGTAGACCAACTCAGTGCTAACTACAACTATTCAAGAAGCACAAAGCGTTGGCCAGTGGTTATATTCTATACCATATTGAATATATCTGGCACGAATTTAATGGTTATCTTTAATGCAAACGATAAGAATAAGGAAAACGTGAAACGACGTGATATTCTAAGAAACCTTGAAAATGAGCTTATATATCCTTATTTAAAAAGTAGACTACAAATCTGCCAGTTAGTGGTGGTGGTATCTGCCTTTCTGGAATTGCAGTAACTCCTGCAGCAATTCCAGAAAGAAATCAAACAAAGGGTCGTTGTGCATTTTGTACTACCAAAAAGAACAGGTGTACTCGCTTTTCATGCATAAAATGCAAAAAAATTATGTGCCTTGAACATATTCATGGAATATGTCAGCTTTGCCTGAGTGACGCTACAACATAAAATGTCTCACTTAATAAATCAAGTGAAATGCTTACTTTATATATTTGTTAAAAACCTGAGTTATTTTGTTTAATAAACCTATATCGCTTTTAACTAAAAATTACGAACTGTTTTTTTATTTCAAAGATTTGAAGAACTTTTTTTTTAATTTAATTTTATATTACAAATAACAATGTATTGTTATACTAGTGTTTTTTATTTTGTATCTGTTGTTTTTCAATAAAATATTTTCAAAAATATTTTTTATTCATTCCTATACACAATATAAAATATTTGTATGAATTTTATAGCAATAACTATTTTTTTGCGTTTGGACTTTGAATGTTGGCATGTAATTTTCACGCACGATGTTCGTTGCACCTAACGATGTCATTTGGAAACATGTAGTTATTGTATTTGCGGATGCTTCTTAAGAAATGATTCGACTCACGTGTAATATCTGATAGCAACGTTATAGTGGTTCGGGTGGTGGATGTAGTTCTGGAAGTTTAACTTTTTCACTGGCGCAGCACATTCCTTGGCGTTTTATTCTTAAATTTGAGGGTGCAAAAATACATGCAAATTTTATCCATTTTCTAAGGATGACACTTGGATAAAGAATGTTATCATTATAACTATAATAATGGAATGCACCAATATTTAAATCAGCGTGCAGTGTTAAGCTTGATTGAGCGGTACTTATTTGAACATTTTGCAGCCTCCTTTCCCGTTGTTCAGTTTTCTCAGACAAACGGGAGTGAGTAGTACTTAATAGATTAGTTTCTAACCTTAATTCTCGTCGTTTAGATTATTTAGACGAACGAGTCTCAGAGTCATGTACTCAAAGATTTTCCAGCCTTACTGCTCGTTGCTCTTCTGATTCTGAGGCTCGTAAAGCTATTTTCTTCCATGCTTGAGGTGTAGGTCGGCCAATTGCTTGTCGATTTGTAGGCATAATTGTACGGGAACGACGGAAAAATGCTTTTAAATTTACAAGATGTCAATCAGCAATCCAAACCTCATAATATATCCAATTTAATCAAACAGTTTGTTTACACACAGATATATTTTTGACGGTGATCACCAAGTCGCTGAGGAAAATTTGAAAGAAAAAAAATCAGCTTTCGAGAATTTTTGAAATCGGTTTTAATTCCACTTACGATAATATCTGATCGGATTTAATTCGATTAAATTATTTATCTAAATTAGTTTAACTCACAATGAAATTTAAAAAAACCATTCGAAAAACTCTTTCAAACGTTAAAATACGCACACTATTGCTTATTCCATGTGAGCGGGATATGAATTTCACTATTTAGTTAGACAAAGTGTTATGTCACTAATAACTAGATACGTCATCATTTGTTTGCTGTTTTCGTTTTAATTCAAATCAGCATGGAATGTCACGGCAATATATGACATTTATTGGAATGACAAAGGTGCCATATATCGAGTGCCATATATAAGTTGGTCGTACCAACTTAAAAACCTTCTTGAGATAATGCCCAACAACTTTACCAAAGATCATCACATGATCAAATGCATCCTTTACAATTTTTTAAAGGACATACAGACAAACAATCATTTTTACATTTAGATAGATACAGATTTTAAAAAAATAAAAAATAACTCAGTGTAACAGTGATTTAATCATTAAAATTTGGTTTAAAAAGTATATAATTCCTTCTGTTAGAAAACATAAAAAATTATTTATCTTTATTACTTCTGCTCGTTAACTTTGTCGTGCCCAACAAAAAACAACAACACTTACATTCTACTTATTTAGAAACTCGTCCTTTAATCCAAACTTTCAGAACTTCCGAATACAAACAGCGCCTAAGAGTTGTGTCCTCTTTAGAAAACCAATCCGCTGGAGCTGCATATGAAGTAGTTGGTATTTCTTTCACTAACTCCGCTCGTTTTCGGCTGTGTAGGTTTATTTTAATTTGAAGTTAACGAGAAGCACTAAGACCAATACTAAAGAGAAGTATTATAGACCAGTAAATAACATGTTTTCTTATAGTTTACCGTTGGAGAGACATACCAAAATCTATGGATATACACAGATATTTTTCTAAATTTTAAATCTCGGCTTTTCCTTCGGAGTACAGAGATTATTTTACTTACTTAGATTACGATGATGGGTCAAGCGGTAACCATTCTTATATATATTGTGGCATTTATGTATATTGTGGCTAAACACCCCACACGGAGTTACGCCGCTTAAGCTCTCTAGATCTATGTTACGAGGTACATCAGTCCTCATTTGCTTTATTTAATTTTTCCTGTTATTTTTCTCCACTGTTTCATATCTCTGGTTTTTTCTCTCCATTGCCGTACGCCCGCCCTGTTGAGATCATTTGTTACTTCTTGTAGCCATGCAGATCTTGGTCTTGCACGTCTTCTTTTGCCAGCTGGTGTCCATTCCAATATTAAAAATATTGTCGTAGATGGTCCTGATCTCCATTTATGTCCTAGCCATTTTGCCTTTTGCTGTTTTATTTTACAAACTATATCCTCTTTAATTTCGTTTAGTAGTTTATGATTCGTTCTTTGTCTATATTGGTTTTCATTAATTTTTATAATTTTCATTGGTCCTAATATTGCTCTCAGCATTTTCCTTTCTAGTATTCTAAGGTCTTCCTCTTGTTTTTTTGTCATGCTAAGGGTTTCGGCAGCATACATCATAGTCGGTCGAATTATTGTTTAACCCATTTTCGGCCAATGGTGCGTATAAGCACCATTACCTTTTAGATTTTTTTTTTATTAAAGCATTTCAACAGAAAACCTCATTGCGGTAGTTTAATATACAACCTTTAAACATTTAATTCAATATATTATCTTTCTATTTTTATTGTTTCCTTGCTTTCTGTGAATTTTTTAATATAGTTCATGTTTACCATTTTAAAAATGCCTAGCCATAACTTTAAAAATAAACTATATGATACATTTTTGTTTGGACGCTTTTTATTTATTACTGTTCTGAAAAGATAAACAAATCTATGTATAAGTCATTTTTGGTGATAAGATATTTATTTTTCTAAGAAACAGATTGTCATTATATAGTGGTGCGTTAGCGCACCGTTGGCGGAATCTGTGAATAAGTACGCAGCAACTCGACAGATCTTGTCGGCTCATTCTTTAGTAGTTATAGTGGTTAGTTATGCGGTAGATTTCGTATCGACAAGAACTAAGTATACACGTGCTGTTTATTACTGAATTTAGCTATGCCAAAAAGACATATTTTGACCCATAGGGAGCTAGAAAGTGCGTTAGAAGAAATTGTTAATGATTTAGAAATAGAACGAGGTATGTTGATATAATTTTTTATTTTTCGTGTATAAATAACATCATAAATTTTGATAGGATTTGTGGATGCTGTCTATATACCACCTAATGTAGACGAGTTGACTGATGAAGAGGATATTGACGAGAATTTACTTATGAATGACGAATCAATTGATAAAGAAATAGCTGGTACCTTGGAAATTGAGGTTGATATCGATAATGACATTTGTGATGAGCCTGAAGAACCTGTGCCAGGAAAGAAAAGACGATTTTCTGGTAAAAAAGAGAGGGAAAATATAGAGTGGGAAAAAAAAGAAGTTGTTTATACCCATTTACCTACCTCAAATGAACATAATAGTCTACAACAAATAAAAGACGCACTGGAGGGCAAAACACCATTGGAAATTTTCTTAATGTTTTTGGACGAAGAACTTTTGACCATGATAGTTGAGTTTTCAGTAAAATATGCTCGTGATAATAATCGTCAGGATTTTAAATTTTGCATAAAAGACTTAAAAAAATTTCTTGGTATTTTGATACTATCGGGTTACCACATATTACCGCAAACAGATTTATACTGGAGTTTGGACGAAGATAAGGGTTTGCCTATTGTAAGAAAATGTATGAGTAGAAACATGTTCAGGAATATCAAAAGAAATATCCATCTATCAAACAATGCAAATCTCAATCAAAATGATAAATTCGCAAAACTTCAACCATTTTTTGAAGCCATAAACGCTAGGAATAAACAGTTTGGAATATTCGCCCACAATCTATCGATCGACGAACAAATGGTACCCTATTTTGGTCGCCATTCCTGTAAGATGTTTATAAAAGGAAAGCCGGTAAGATTTGGTTTCAAGTTGTGGTGTTTGTGTTCATCAGATGGGTACTTGTTTACTTTTATACCGTACGCTGGAGCAAACACGGAAAAAGAAAAATCTCCACTTGGACTTGGTGGCCAAATAGTGATTGACCTTTTATCTGCACTTGAAAATCCATTGCACCACAGAGTTTTTTTTGATAATTATTTTTCGTCGTATAAGCTTTTCGAAAAATTACAACAGATGAATTATTTTGCTACGGGTACCATTCGAGAAAATCGAACAAATAAAGCTCCTTTAGATGGGGTCAAAATATTAACAAAAAAAGACAGAGGAGCATATGACTATGCTTACAGTGAAAAATCCAAAGTTACTCTGGTTAGGTGGAATGATAATTCAGTTGTTACAGTCGCTAGTAATAATTTTGCTGTTCAACCACTTACAACTGCTAAAAGATACAACCGAAAAGAACGTAAAGATATCCAAATCCCACAACCTGACCTCATAAAACAATATAATAAATACATGGGCGGAGTAGATCTTCACGACAACGCCATTGCTAATTACAGAACAAATATACGAGGTAAAAAATGGTGGTGGCCTCTTTTCATCAATACATTAGATAGCGTCATAACTAATTCGTGGAAATTATATAGAATAGCAAATAGTTCAAATATGTCTCAATTAGAATTCAAATCTTATTTAGCAGTCTGTCTGATGAAATGTGAAGGCGACGCTACAAAAAGTACCAGCATTGGGAGGCCACCAAGAGAACCCGTTCCATCAGAAGTAAGATTTGATAAAATGGGACATACAATAACAAAACATGCCGATAAGACTCGAAAAAGGTGCAAAGAGTGTAAAAATCATACTATTTACCTTTGTATAAAGTGTAATGTACATTTACATGCAGATTGTTTTGAAAAATTTCACAATAGAAATTAAATTAGTTTCTTTTGTTTGTACAAATTATGTTCTTAGATTTGGCCAATGGTGCGTATACGCACCATGTCATAATTCAAACATTTTTGAAAAAATTCCAAATTTTTTTATACTTCTGTTACAAATAGCTCTCATTAACATAGAAAAATAAAACTTTACTAAAAATTAACGATTTTTTCTTATTTTGGCCGGAAATGGGTTAATATATCTTCATTTTCAATTTCTTGCTCAGTACTTTATTTTTTAGAAGATTTTGTTTGCATGGTATATCTTATTTGCTGTAATTATCCCTTCTTTAATTTCTGTTTATCTTTCTCCATTGTTTGTTAATAATATTTCCAAATACTTAAACTTTTCTACTTCTTCAAATATATATTCCCTCAGTCTAGTCTTTTTGTTTTCATATTTTTTGTCAAATCTCATTATTTTTGTTTTTTCTTGATTTATTACTAAGCCCATTACTTTCCCTTCTGCTACCAATTCTTTTAACATACTTTCCATTATTTTATTTATAAGTGTGTTTTAAATAGTCAGTATTATTAAAGACTATCTTTAATTTAAAAAAACAACAAAGAAACATAAAAGCTATCGTCCTAAATTATTGTATTTGTTTAAATTTTTTAAGATGGTTCTCTATCCTCGTCTTTTTGGTAGTAGTTGCATTTAATTTTAACAATGTGGACTTCTTTAGATTTTGAATTAGTATTACAAACAATTTTTTTACAAAAGTAACACCTCTTTGAATATTTATTATCACTACCTCTACAAAAATAACACGGACCTCGTTTTGTTGCAGATTCCGGCACTTCTGTTTGCTTCTTTACACCTATACCGGCGGTCTCTATTGCAACGATTACGAATTTACAGTACCCGGTGAGATCTTCTTGTATTGCTTTAGCTCTTCGTTTTATATTGGGTTAGGTTAATTGTTTTACAAGCTCCCCCAGAACTAGTTTTCTGCGATATTTTATGTTAACTTGGGTGTTCCATTCAGGATTTTTCATATTCCATAAAACGAAAGCATTGTAGCATGTAAAATCCAAAAAGTTAAAAAAATATATGGAGGGGCCATCTTCTTATTTCTGTTTTGCATGTTACATATTCTCAGATCAATTTATCTAAAATATAAACTTCACTTTTGGTTTTGTTATAATCCAAAATAATCTTTAGTTCAAACTTTTGATCTTTACCAGAAATTTCATGTTCATTGTGCAAGGTCGATAATAATACGACAAATTTGTTAGGCATGGTTCCATATGAAACTAAAGTAATGTTTCTGGTGAATAAAAATTTTAAAGAATACAGTGAAGGATTTGCTATTTTAGGCAATGATTTAAAAAAATTGTTTAATTTACTAATGTTTGTATTTTAATGTTCTTTGAAAGAGTGAAAGATTTAAAAAAAATTATAATAATAGTTGGTAAGTTGATAAAAGCTACATTTTAAAATTATTTTAATAGGACTGCCCCATAAATTGCGGAGTATCAAAGTTATAATTTTTCTTATGGGACACCCTATATTTTGTATCCATTGGGACACTCCACTTCTATTGGTCGAACAAGAAAATTTTTTTAATGTTTTTCCTGAATTCAGCTATAAGAATCAATAAGAAAAATGTGTGTAACGTAGAGACAGCGCTCTCAATTAATTTATAACGTAAAGGTCGCTCCTATTTCAAAAGTTATCAATAAGGGATAGAAAAATATTTAAAGCAAATACTTTTATTCATATTTCTGCATCTGTATCTCTGTATCTATAGAGTAGGGAGGGCGAGTTAAGTTTCACAGCACTTAGGCCACAATTGACCCATTGTGCATCCTCCCAGGGTGCTGTCATCCTTAGCTCATTGTCCATCCTGCCATTTCTAGGAAGGTGGACAAGTCACCAGGAGACATCTCTCTTATAGGCAGGTGTGGGTCAAGACTCGCCGAACGCGTACTCTCGTATTAACGATAACTCCGGGCATTCACATAGGACATGCTCTACAGTTTCGTCTTCTCGTTCACACTTCCTACATAGAGGTGTGTCTGCTAGCCCCAGTATGTGAAGGTGTTTGCTTAGTTGACAATGACCATTTAAAAAACCAACTGATAAACGTAGGTTTTTCCTGGTCATTCCCAAGTACTTCTTTGATGTTGACTCTTCAAGTTTACTTAGTGTTACCCTGGCAAGTTTACATCCTTCCCCTTCTTCCCATGTTTTTACGGTTTGCGTATGGGAGTGACATTTGAGAATTTTCGCGATTGTTGTAGTTGACCAACCAAAAAGATCCCCAGGTCATAAGAGTCTTATGCCTGCTGCCTTCCTAGATAATTGGTCAGCAATGCGGTTGCCTTTATTCCTATTGTGTCCTTAAACTTACCTCAGGATGATAATATTACCATCCGAAGCTTGAATTAGTGCCTCGTGACACTTCATTACTAACCCTGATGTGACACGTGGTCTATTCAAGGTTAGTAGCGCTTGTCTGCTATCTGTGCAGATCATTATAGTTATCTCTGCTATACCTTTTTGGGTTATCTCTTTTGCGGCTATGGAGATACCACTCAGTTCTGTCTGAACTACGCTGGCATTTTTGCCCATACCCCACTTTATTCTTAGGTTCAGTGATCTGGAGTATATCCCGCATTCTGAGCCTTCTTTCATTTTGGAGCCATCGGTGTATATGCAATAGGCATTTGCCACGTTTGTTTTGTTTTGGTTTTGTAGGGTTTGTTAAAGACAAACTTTGGTTCAATTGAGTCGCAGCCTGCCTGTAGCAGTGGTAGCGCATACAGCTCTCCCCGCCAGAAATGAGTTCTCAATTGTCCCATTTCTACATCAAGGTTTGCACCAGCTGAGCGCAGTCGCATCATTGTCACTAGCGCCACCTCTGTGACATATATATCTAGAGGCGTGATGCCAATCATCAACTCCATTGCAGTAGTTGGTGTTGTTTTCATGGCACCTGTTATATTTATGCAAGCCATCCGCTGAATATGGTTTAGTTTGTTAATCGCTGTTGCCTGTAGCACTTTTGGTACCCGAGCAATAGTTTCGTAAGTTAGCATTGGCCTAATGACAGCAGTGTAGACCCAGACGATCACCCTGGGCGTAAGACCCCAGGTGCGTCCGACCGTTCGTTGACACTGCTCATAGGCAATATATGCTCTTTTAGCTTTACCATCTAAGTTTGAGTTACATGTTAACTTCCTGTCAAGGGTAATACCAAGGTACTTCACCTCGTCAGAAATATTTAGAGTGTAGTTTAGAATTCTTGAGGGTATTAAGCCCGTGATTCTTCTTTTCCTGGTGAAGAGCGAGCAACATCTCTGTTTTCTTAGGATTTATAGATAGTAGGTGTTCCTTGCACCACGTTTCTATTAGTCGGAGAGCAACTTGTGATCTCTCACATAGTGTGTTCTCAAACTTACCGCTTTGCAGGACAGCAATATCGTCTGCATAGGCTATTGTGTAGAAACCGTTACTGCTGAGTTGGTCAACCAGGGTATCTAGAACTATGTTCCAGAGTAGTGGTGATAGCACCCCTCCCTGTGGACACCCCCTCGTAAGCATGCCTCTAACAGAAACGTCTTCTACATTTATACTTATTGCTCTATTAGAGATCATACTGAATATCCATTCGCTTACGGCCAGGGGTACATTCCTAACGTTGAGCTGTTGGCTGATGGTTATGAGAATGTGGTTTTATCAAACGCTCCTTCAATGTCTATGAATATACCTAGGGTGGATTCTTTATTATCCAGAGATCTTTCAATTCTTTCCACTACATGATACAGTGCAAAATTAGTAGATCTTCCCCAAGTATATGCATGCCGATTTGGGTGAAGTGGGTTATGGACCAGAACTTCATTTCTTATGTACCTCTCGCATAGCCTTTCCATAATTTTCAACAGAAAGGATGTTAGGCTAATTGGTCGAAAAGCCTTTGGTAGGGTGTAGGTTATCCTACCTAGTTTTGGTATGAAGACCACACGTACCTCTCTCCACTTCCTAGGAATATATCTCAGAACCAAAGAGGCTCTGAATATTTTTCCACGAGGTGCGGCAGAAGGATATCCAGTCCACACCGTAGTAAGGCTGGATATATGACGTCAGGCCCTGGTGATTTGAAAGGGGTGAAGCACAATATGGCCCATTTTACCTTTTCCTCATTAATCATTGTTCTGGCGAGATGCCAGTCGTTTATTGAGGGTATGATTACTTCTTCCATCCAGTTTGGTGTTGTTGAGACACTAGAACCTGAAAGTGTGTTTTCATCAGGACCTCAGCACTTTCGCTAAGGTTGGAAGTTCTGTTTCCATCTTCCTTCGTTAGTCTGCCGACATGCCGATGTGGGTCCTTTGAGAGCGCTTTTGGTAGCCTGAAAACCTGCGGGAAATCTTCGATTTCCTCACAGAAGGTTCTCCAAGTAGCTCTTTGTCTGTGTCTGCAAACTTTTTTAAACTCTCTGAGATTTGATTGAAGTTTTTTATAACTATATAAGAATTTATAAACATTTAAGACACGAACATATAAAAAACTAAACGTATCTTGAAAAAAATTGACCGATCGGATCTTACGATGTCTTATTCGAATTGTAATTAAAAGAGCTACAACGCATAACAATACGTGTTAATACTTTCAAGATCTTTATATTGTTCGTCAAACTTTGTATTCTTTTCCGTATAAATTATGTTATGCTTAATGTATCCGGAGAAGGATTCACACAGCATATATTTCTTTATACAAAATCGTGCCCTTTTATTTAAAATGTATTAAATCTATCCCAGTCTGCCTTTGTAGAGAAGTAAGCTCTCGTCAATTGTTACGTCTCATTTGAAAACATACAAATATTAGTACTTAGCATCTAGGTATTTATAAACTTCCCAGATCCTATAGAGTTTTGGACTTAAGTGAGTATCTTTTTAAAAAGATTTATTATTAGAGAAATTCAGGTGTTGCTTTATTTTGAGGAACCCAGTGCACTGGTTGCTTTATCGAGTTTTGCAGTAATATAATTGCAAAAATTACTCGCATTTCATCCCTATTTGTTGGTGTCCATTTGTTTTTTTTTATAACTCTGCAAAAGCCTGATCGCCATTTCTGATTACCAAAATGATTTGTTTTTTGAACAATTTTGTCCACTAGTCCATCATCGAAGAACATACTGAATAACTCAAGTTTATTTTCAACATTCTGTATATCGAAATAACACTCCGATTTCTCAGCAAAAGGAAACATCGGTGGAGCTGGACCTGGACGGTCTACATCCACTCGAACCCATTACCAGACTGCTTAAAGTAAACCGGTTGCAGTGACATCATCTTCAACATTTCACTTTTACCTTTAATTTCTGATGTCTCAGACACATCTAGCTCAAAGCTGTCATCTGAATCTTCACTACCCTGGTTAGAATTCATAGTGAATAAAATAACGATTTAATTTCATAAAATGTCTTTACCTATACACAACCGGGTGCAGCACGTGTTGTTTACACACTGAGGTCATTTACAAGCCCCCTTCCACTGTTCTTTTGACACCATACAACCTAGTACCAACTTCTTCTTTATGTGCCGTGTCGTACGCAAGCTGATGAAAGGTTTCTCGGTCGGTAGCTATACGAAACCAATCCTCGATCGTTCGACCTGTCCATTGTCTAATATTACGGAGCTTGGACTTGTAACAACTATTCTGTCTAACTTGGTTCAAACTCCGAAAGCTTAACTCGAAAGAACGAAATAAATTGCTTAAATATCAACTAAATAGTTTAAGATAGTTTCTTAAGAGACTAATATAGTATGGACACTCGATAGGCGGGAAAAAGTACGCGCATCATTTAGCGCAGGCCATATCGCCATGTTGAAAACAGTCCGTACGCTAGTGGTATTAATCCGACTGGTATTAATGTGACGTGTAGTCATCTGTCGTGATTTGTTTGTTTATTTTTTTGTCGTCGAGTTTTATTTTTCGTTTCATTAAGTCTAAAAAGAGTCCTTTTAGAACTTAATTGTATTATCAAATTTCAACCTATAAGTATATTATATACGTATATATTAGTTTTGTAGTTTTCAAGAGATATTTGTATATTTGTAACTTCATTATGCCTGGAGACCATTGTGCTGTGAACACTTGCAAAAATTCGCGTTCGAAGACGGGAGGTACGTTTTTTACGTTTCCCAAGGATCCCCAAAGGTATGTATTTCTGTTTGTCAATATCCGTAACTAATAAACAAAAATTACAAGTTTAAATGATTTAATAATGACTGGTTCATTTTTGTAGAACCCTATTTGCTGCTCTATCTCTACAACTATTAAAATAATACTTGTGTACTTACCTATATTTATATATATAACAGAGCGAATGTTACATTTTTATTGTACCAGTCTGATGTTATGAATATTTCTATTTTATCTAGTCAATTTTCAATAATTTTCAAATTCTTAATCTTAAAATATATTTGTTTTAGGGCAGAAACCTGGGCACGAGCTGCTGGACGGGAGGAATTATTGTAAAGCTTCCAGCTTTTCATAAAAGTTATCAACTTTGTCATCTACATTTTGGTGACAATTGTTTTTTAAATTATCCCCGTAGGCTTAAGCCTACTGCAGTTCCTACCATTTTTCCATGTATGCAGGAATCCTCAGCCAATCACCTTGATCATTTATACTCACATTGAAGTAAATCATTTTCTATTAGTGTTTTTTGGTAAATACTTATCTATTATTTTAAAAACTTCACTATCCAAATGGTAATAGCTATGAAGAGTCTCCAAGTCCAATGTGATTCTAATATTAAATATCATGAATTGATACAGAGACATTCGAACATTCGACATTCGACTACAGAGACATTCGAACAATAGCGAGTCTCTATTGGGGCCAAACAGCTAAAGTGAAAGTAGGATCTACATTGACCAATAAAATTGAGATCAAGAAAGGGGTACGACAGGGCTGTATCTTGTCTCCTATTGTCTTTAATATATACTCAGAAGAAGTATTTAAGACAGCGCTGGAGGAAAGCACAGAAGGCATAAAGATAAATGCAGAAATAATTAATAACATAAGGTATGCTGATGACACTGTGATTCTAGCAAGTAGCGTGGAGGAACTGAGTTGCCTAATGAGTAAGATACAAAAAACAAGTGCACAATACGGACTTAGACTAAATATCACAAAAACCAAATGGATATTAGTAAGCAAAACCCAACAACCACTACAGCAACTGATATTAGACAATGAAAGAATTGAACACGTGGATTAGTACATCTACTTGGGAACAACAGTTAACTCAAATTGGGATCAAGCGAAGGAAATACGTATAAGAGTAGAAAAGGCAAGAGCATCGTTCACTAGCATGAAGCAAATCTTCACCTCTAAAAGCCTCACCCTACCTCTCAAAATTCGACTTCTGAAATGTTATGTATTTCCGGTTTTGTTATATGGAATGGAGGCGTGGACAATGACCGCAACATTGATGAAAAAAGTAGAGGCCTTCGAAATGTGGGCTTACCGACGTATATTACGTATATCCTGGACTGAGCACGTGACCAACGAAGAGGTACTACGCCGGATAGGTAAAGAGAGAGAGAGAGGTAGGAATAAGTATAAAGAAAAGAAAGTTGGAATACTTGGGTCACGTTATGAGACATAATAAATATAGAGTACTACAACTGATCGTTCAAGGGAAAATAGACAGCAGAAGGGGTCCAGGGAGGAGAAGACACTCGTGGCTCCAAAACTTGCGGCAATGGTTCGGATTGTCATCTGCTGAACTATTCAGATCTGCCGTAAACAAAGTCAGAATAGCCATGTTGATTGCCAACGTTCGGAACGGACAAGGCACATGAAGAAGAAGAAGATCATGAATTGAATCACATTTGATTCATGGACGGATTAGGTATATAACCACGGTATTTGAATCATATGTGATTCATTGGACAGTGAAGTTTTTAATATGTTAGTTATCCCAAAAAGATATTTATTCTTAGTATCAGATATTAATGTTTCATTATAAGACATCAAGTCCAAAACGTTATTAAAACTAAATTAAAATTAAAACTAACAAAGTGAGGGAAAAAATAACAGCTAACTTTATTTCTTGCAGATATCAATGTTTGTAGAAATGGGTGTTCAATGCAAGGTGGGGAAGAGTCTGTACAAAATCAAGTTTCAGGATAAGCAGTTAATATTTTGCAGAATATTAACTGCTTATCCTGAAACTTTCCAAAAGTATCAAGAGATTTCCATCCTGATAATGAATTATGTAAATACATAGTGCAACTTTTAACATTTTTTCAATTTTATTTATAAAACATATGTATATAATCTGTCTTCTTTTGATTTGTTTAGTGTTTTCTAAACTATTGAAACCTATGTTTCAATTTTAAATAGTGTTCCTTACGTTATTATATATCAAAGTTAAAAATGCTATACAGGTTATACATGGTTATTTAGTCTGTTTGATCCACTCTATGTGAGTCCGCTAGATGCAAAACTCTGTATTTGCAAAAATTGTAAAAATTGAGTTTTAGCTGACAGTTATTTGTCACATGTTATAGCCATCTGCTGATGTAGAAATTCAGCAGCAAAGTAAGGTATTTACTAAGAAAAAGGCATTAGAAATCTTGAATCAGACGCAAAACTCTGTATTTGTCAGCCTATGCCAGTTGCATAACTGTGTAATTGCAATTGGCCAATCGCTTACATTGTTTGAGTCACATGACACGTCTCATGTGCACATGTCAATTATTCCATCATTCGCCATTACCGGTTTCACTGTTTGTTATTTGAGTACTAAAAACACCAAGTTTATTGCAAATAATTAACATTATGGATCTTCATGTACATATTAGACCTTGTGAAAAAGAAAAAAGCCGGAAACGAGTTGTACAAACAGAAAAATGGAAACGAAATGTAATGAAACTTAAGAGGTAAGAGGTGTCTACAATTTACTAGATAGGTTTGGGACTTATTGTCAATATTTTTAGGCATAAACCTAAGGATTTACCCGGTTTTCCCACCTGTAACCATACAAAGAAAGTGTATTGTTGTATAGATTTAAAGATGCGAGACATTCAGCGTTTCCATAATAATCTGTATTCAACAACTGACACAATAAAACAAGATATTTTTTTGCTGAAATTTTGTGAAGGTCAAAAGCCCAAGAGATTAGGTACAAACCTACATGGAATTTCAATTAAATGTTTTGTTCCTACAGTAGAGGGTGGACTTTTAAGAGTATGCAAGACAGCATTTCTTGGAATAACTCATTTAAGTTCTGAAAGAATAGAGCATGTTGTAAGAACGTTTGTTATCCGGGGTGAAATACCAAAAGAGAGAAGAGGGGGAGATACAACAAAAGGTAGATTTGATCCAATAAAATATCTATCCAAACATTTATGGGGCGTTTGAACGGTGCAGAGAGTCATTATAATAAAGGACGATCGACTAGATTGTATTTACCATGTGATCTGAATTTTACAAAGCTTTACAGAATGTATTGTCAACGTCATCCACATCATTCCGTAAAGTTATCATATTTCCGAACATACGTTAATGAACACTACAACATATCATTCGGCACTCTCTTAGTAGATGCTTGTTCTGCGTGTCTCAGAGGGAAATTTTGAGAAAAGAAAATTCAGAAGATAAAAAGTTAAAGGTTATAACAGAGCAGAGAGTTCATACGTTAAGAGCTAAAGCCTTTTATTCTTTGTTAAAAAATGAATCAAATCATAACATACAAATATTTTCTTTTGATTGTCAAAAAATCTTTCTTTGCCAAAGCTTCCCGACCAGGCGGCTTATTTCTCACAGCAAATAAATTTTTATAATTTCACCATCGTGGTTGGAAATTCGAAATCCCATCTTTCTTCTGCAAATGTGACGTCATATGTGTTTCTGGAGTTTGAACATCCAAAAGCTTCAAATGCTGTTGCCTCTGCTGTACATGATACTCTCATAAAATTCAACTTTAAAAATCAAATCGAAAAAGGTTACCTATTTGCAGATGGATGTGGTAAACATAACAAAAATAGCACGATGATGTCTATGATAATCTACTGGTTGGTTTATGAAGCACCTGGTCACATCAAGGAAGTGCAGTTTACGTTTGCTGTTGTTGGTCATTCCTTTTTGCTACCAGATAGGATTTTCGGTATGATAGAAAGGGAGATAAAAAATAAGAATGTTGTAATAAACAGAAAAGAATATGAAGACATAATTGGAAAACACTCAAAGGTGCTGAGACTTGGTAAAGACTGGCAGATATCGGACTGGAGAAAGACCAGTGACGTTGTTGTTAAAAAACCTTCTTAGTGGCATTTTAAATGTAATGCAACGAAACGATTTATATTTTCTAAGGACAAAGATTATATGGCTACGGTAAGGGGGGAAATATTTTATCGTTCTGACATAGGATTTAGCAAGTCTATAATACGAAAAGGGAAAAAGATTTCTTTATTGAAACCAAAGTTACAACAGATTGGATGTTCATTGAAAGGAGATAAATTGTCCATAGGCACTCTCCTTAGAAACCATTTTGGTGAAAATTGGAGAGACCAGCCGGATCTCAAATTTTATAAAATTATAGATACTGGCGTACAAGCAAATAATATCGAGAGTGCTGCAGAAAATGATCATATTGATGATGAGGACCCAGAGGAACTTAGAGTTTAGGAATTATTATAAATATGTACATATTATAATTTGTAATACCTTTTGTACTTTGGATAAAAATAAACTTCACTAAAAGTTTACTTCCACATGCTTTCTTTCTTATTCCTAACACACTAGGTTTAGAAAACAGACTAATATAACAAAAACTAATATCGTTAATGGTTGACTATTATCATGTATTTGCAAATGTTAGTTGCATAAATCTGTATTTACATAGTTCACTTGCAAAACTCGGTATTTTCAAATTTTTCTTCCTTTTCTAGCAAACCCAATAACTTTTCTAAGAAAAAAATCATTATATTTTACCTAATAAAGCATTTATCTATCACAAAACAGTGCCATTTATTATGTCTAAGGTTTTTTGCAAAATTTATCAGTTTTTTGCAAATAACTCAGTTTGACTTATACAGTAAATACAAAGTTTTGTATCTAGCGGACTCATGTATAATCCTATTTTTAAAAAACAGTTAAAAATAAAAGTTGTTAAAAGTTATATGCATTTTAATACTAGTAGTAAACATTCAGAGGCTGCATTTATATCAAGTGATAGAATTAGTACTCTTTTTCCTAAAGAAATGTACCATACATTATAACATTTCTAAATTGGACTTTTTTTCTATTATTACGTATTATACATAAGTCAAGAGTATTGACTTATGTATAATACATTTTTTTTCTGTTTACAGATAATGTAAACAATCAGACAACTTCACCACTGCCAGAATTTTCTGCAACATTGAGCACTCACCTTTACTTCTATCTTCCCATACTCCAAGGAAGGAAGTTCTCAGATTAAAAGTAAAGGAATTGAGAAATGAAAATTATCGTTTGTCCCAAAAAATAAATGAACTTGAGAGTCAAGTTCTGATGCAAAAAGCCGATGTTCTTAATTCATTGTCTGCAGAGGATTGTCAGCAGTTGATTTTTAAGTTGTGTCCAAAGGAACTTGCTAATTTTATAACCATACAGATTGCCCAGACAAACAAGAAACTACGAGGTTTCCGCTATTCAGGTGCTTTTGGGAGAAACTTGTGAGTTTTGATTTCATTTTTATAAGAACTTGGGGGTATTCATTTCATTTTAAAATGATTTTCAGGAAAATTTAATTTATGTAATTTAATAATTGTTTAACAATATTTAATAATTATTTAATATTTAGTTTTAGTATTTGTGTTATGGTTGGGATATTTTATGTTGTTAATTGTTTTGTAAAAAATGGGGACATCCCGTTAATAAATAAATAAATAATAATTGTGGTTTTATTCCCAAAAAAAAGGAATTGATATTTCCAGTTAGGAAAATGGTAACCTTTACAACTGAACATAAAATTCAAATTATTAAATGATATTATTCTGGAAGTAGTGCCAACGATATAATCGGTACGTTTTCGTTTTCATTCGAAGACCCTATACCATCAAAATCTGCAATTCGCAACATTAAATAGAGAGATAAATTAACCAGCTTGAAACAGGAACAGCGTGAAACTGCCGTAAGTAGTCTAACTGAAATCAATTTTCCTTGTAACAGCACCCTAATTTCAAAAGAAACTGTTATTACTGCTAGAATTGTACGAAATCCTTTAAAAAGGTACAAGTACCATTGCTACTAAAAAATCTTAAATTCACAACTATTCTACTAGAAACTGCAAAGAATGGAATTTAAAAAGGCAGGTAAAAAACTTATAATAAAAAAGATGGCCTTTGGCTGTCTTTTATATAAATTCAGATATAACAAGAAAAAATGCATATGTTTTTTATAAAAGCGCAAATAGTCAATGTTCTTTGTCTTAAAAATATTACACGATATCACTCGGTAAAAGTCTTTTGAATGAACATCTGAAAAAAAGAAAAGATATGAAACAGCTGTCTAACGATTTAAAAACCACAATCATAAAAATTCTTGGTACAGATCAAGACAAGACTTTAAGAAATCCAACAGAAGAACTTCCAAATTGACAACCTGCTAAGCAAACAAAATGTCATTTTTGTCCGAAACATAAAGACAGAAAAGTGAAATCATATGATGACTGTAAGAAAGCAAGTTGAAAGGAACGTAGTGTCACCCGAAACTTTTGTCAAGATTGTTTTAGAAATTAAGATATATACGTATTCACTCTCTCCTAATTTTTCAGATATCATTTTTACTTGTTAAAATTTTTTGTAAGTTTACTTTTGTTAAAATATTGTTGTAGAAGTTAACAGTAAGTCTATTTAAGTTAGTTTACACACAAAATTGCCTCCCGAAATAATTGTAAGAGTTGTTTTTTACTTTAGTAGGAATAGAAGTTTTTCAGTTGCTTTCAGTGTTTCAGTCGGCATAAAGGCGCCGACTCCGAGTGTCCTAACTGTTTGTGATTAAAATGTGCTAATATACTGAAAATTGTTTTAAATAAAAATAAAAAATTTTCAATTGAAAAATTACGTACACCTGTAACTGAGCGCAATTAAGAGATATAATGTCTTGAGTAAGAAAGTGAAACTTTGAGTAATTAAATTGTTCAGCTTTATTGTTAATGTCACCGAATCAAAGAAATGCTATATATTCTCCAATATATTAATACTACCAGAAGAAATAGTTAACTTTATTTCCTGGTCTATCTGTAAGAAAAATAGGTAGAGTTTATAGTTATTTCTAGGTGTATATGCTTTGAATATTTATGAACCAAGGTACTTTTCTTTGCCATTCGTCTCGAATGTAAAAACTTTTAATTAAGTTATTTTTAAAATAAAACAGGCAGGCTTAGAAGAAAATGGCAAGTAATAAAGTTCACTAAAGCCTGTTGTTTCATTTAAAGTTAAGAATTACTTGCAAAATAAACATTTAAGATTGCAGCGAAATTGTCAACGCTGCTAGTACGAACTTTCTTTTGAGATTAAAACTGTTATGGTCTAAATTGGTTGACTTGTTTAATTTATCTAAACAAAAACATATTTTGAGCCGCTGAAATTTCACAGTCGTAGTTTGCAGTATTACCGCTGTTTGCTCCAGGATCAAGTTAAGATATGTAAATAAACAGCACTAATATAGCATACTTATTTTAATTCTTACACAAAAACGTCAAATAACTGTCAAAGTTTAAATACGCTTTTTAAAGTTCCGCATGGACTTAAAAGATTTAAACAATGCTAAACATATGAACTCATTCCTCTATGAATTAACAATACTTGTGTTTCCATCACAATGTGATAAGAAAACGAGTATCTAATTTGATTTAATATTTTACAAGTCCAATTTAATTGTGGCTATATTAGTGTAATTAATGAAAACCAGTAAAAATCTAGAGAAATCAGGTGAGATTATTTTTTCTTTCTTTTTATTTGGAAGAGGGTCTAATAGATACTATCACATATTGTGTTGCGGTCTTGGTAACCAGGACTACACACACCATGAAATGCACTCAACCATCTATATCTACACAAAATAACTCCAATTCCAACCAAAAATTATGTCGCTGCCATACGTTCTGTGCATTCTCCCCCCTCGTTTCCTAAAACGGACCAAGCTATTGTGATGCACTTCACTTTAAATACCGTTTTATTTAAATATTTAAAGCAATTGGTAAAATAGTTACCCAAAAAATATTACTTTTGCATCTCGCATTTCGAATAATCGAATCTGCATTTTTCTCACATCTACCGACATCATTAATCAACTATTTAAAAATACACCGCACGTCATAATTATTTCCACTGTTGTCCCCATGCGCAGGCTTATTTTTCTGTTCAAAGCAATCCCTATTTTAAATGTATGTCCTTCTATCATGCATTCACTAATCGAACAGTCCTTCAAAGATATTGGTTTACAGCTAGCAGCACCTGATACTTTTGTAAAATGGTAACATCAGATAATCAATATGCACATATCATGAGTTTACGTAGGGTAACATGTATACTTCATGACAAAGAGGACTTGGAAGTGTAATTTCCCCTGATAACCATAAAAATAAACCCTTTAGAATATTTTTATCCACTGACAGACTAAAGTGTTTTTTTACGGTGTAAGCTTACGGGTTATACAGCGGAGTCCTGCCCTAAATTCCTAAATGAACCAGACCACACACTTATTGCAGCTAATGCTCCTCCCTATTTTTTACGTTCAGCTGACTCCCTAAATTCATCAAAAGAATTTTCATCTTCAGAAATTGAGTCAATCCCTGTTAACGATACACCCACCTCGGCTACCATTATGGATTTATCCATCACTTCTCATACTAATTCAAAGCCCATATTGACAGTGGAACAAAAAAGAGGACACTCTACAGATAGTCCCTCTGACACTCTTACTATTCTCTCACCATCCGTTATTCTTGCCCCATCATCTTCTTTCTCCTTCGACATTTTCGATGCCACCCAAACCAGCCAAAAAAAGTTCTAAATTTAATCAGCGATCGGATTACTTAATGAATGCTAATTATATTTCCCTTAAAGAGACGATTTACAAAGATAATCCATTTAATTTTACAATTCAACTAAACTTTGCTTCAATTCAACTTGCTTTTCTTGAGAACAAAATAAATAAAATTAAAATTACATTGAACCTGTAATTTTAATCTTGTCTCGTCTTGTTTCGATATTTTCCCGCTCATAGTTCATTAAAATTTCCATCAAAATATCTGAACATATAATAAACAATGTTTGTTGGTAATCCTTACGTCGTTTAAAGAAAGCTAAATTGAAACTGAACTCAGGTTTATAATTGGCAATTAATTTAGAATTAATAAACTTACCAAACTTCACACTTTATCTGATTTTTTAAAAAATTGGGTAGTTTACAAAAAAATTTAATTTGACCAAAGCTTTTCGAAAAATATATTGCTTAGCCAAAGAAGCTAAGACGAAAGTCGAATGTAAAGTGTACGTACAAGGGGATGTTTCAAAACCATTTAAAAAGAACAGAGGACTGCGCCAGGGAGATACGCTATCATACACGCTGATGTTATGAGAGATTCGGGAATAAACTTAAAAGGCACGATATATACCCGTAGTATACAAATAATGGCATACGCTGATGATATCGTCATAATTGGAAGAACCCAAAATGAAACAATGGAGGCTTTCACACGTATCAAAAATGCCGCAGAAAACATCGGACTTCTGATTTATATCCAGAAAACTGAATATATGCCGGCCATATCAAGAATTCAACAAAATAATTTAGAGGTGCAACAAGAAACGATAGAAATGGTAGAAGAATTCTGCTACTTAGGATCACTGGTAGACTACAAAAATAACACATCCAACGAGATAAAAAAAAAATATGCGTGGCTAACCGCTGTTATTTTGGCCTGTGCCCTCAACTAAGAGCGAGAAGTATGTCAATAGCAACAAAGTGCAAACTTTATAAAACAATAATACGCCCAGTGCTCACATGCGGATCGGAAACATGGGCAATGACGACCCGAGATGAAGAGTTACTGCGAGTCTTTGAAAGAAAAGTATTGAGGACCATATATGGCGGAGTAAACGAACAGGGTCTTTGGAGAAGGGGATATAACTTTGAACTCTATAGACTTTTTGGTGATGCAGATATTGTGAAGACCATCAAAATAAATTGCCTAAGGTGGGTGGGCCACGTTATGCGGATAGATGAGAGTGATCCCACTAAAATAACTATGCTAAACAGGCCGGTCGGAAGAAGAAGAAGGAGACGACCTAAACTCAGATATCTGGACGATCTGAGGGAGATTGGAGTGAGGGACTGGAGAAGACAGACACTCGATAGACAAGGATGGAAGAATGCTTTGAAGCAGGCCAAGGCTCACGAAGGGCTGTAGCGCCAACTGATGATGAAAGAAGCTAAGATAAGTACTAACGTCGAATTTAGAAATACATAAATATTACGTTCATAATACTTTGTTAAAATAAGGAATTACAAACTGAAAAGGAGAAAATAAAACAAAATATTCTATAATTACATTCGCTTTATTTGTTAATAATACTAGTGCATGAAATTGATATGATATCACAACAGTTTATCCCACACGTGAATAAAAAAGAGTGAAACGAGCTATTACTAAAAGAATTAACGGTAATTTAATTATATGAAAAAAAGATTTTATTAAAAAAAGTCATTAATAAAGGTATATTTATGTTAAAATGCTGTCGGGCTACACCACAGAACGTTTTCGAAATGACTATTCCATCACCAGTGCTATCCTAAAATAAGTATTAGCATTTTAATTAAAGCAAACGAAAAAGTTTAAATTTTAACCAAGGTTGTAACAAAAATGTGGTTTAATACTTACTAGATTTACATGTTTGAAGCCACTAACACATCGGTAAAATCATATTAAATACGTATAGCTAAATTTATGTTAAATTAAATGTTAAAAAACTAAAATCTTTAGGTGATAAAAGGAATTAACTTCATGGCAACGTAGGATTCGGACAAGGTAGCAGAATTTTCTCTGACAACTTGTTAATAACAACTGATCAAAATAATATATTAGGGCGGAAATCTGAACAAAGAAGTCAGTGTAACTAAAGGTATTTATCTGAATGTGGCTATAACCAACGTTGTGTGTAATTAATTATGTTAAAAGTTATAGAAGTATAATTATAATAGTAGCAGCCATCAGTATGCTGGAATTTAAAGTGTGAAATACTCTGAAATTTTGTTCGAAGAATTGTAAAATATATATTATTTTGGGCGGTAAAAGTTAGATAAAACTTTGAATGTAGGTATGCAACCATCTCTACATATATCTAATTCATGCCAGATGAGCTAAAAAATTTAATAAAAAGGCCATGTATGTTTTTATCAACATTTGCTACCTGGAATTTGAAAGGCAGATATGTGCAAGATGCTGGATTCTTTATGTCTAAATATTATGATGTTAGTTGATGTATGTGCTGATATATTAGATATACCTAGAAAGCGAACAAAATAAATGGTGTAGTATGTTGCTGGTGGAATTATGAATGAAAATATGAGTTGAGATAAATGCCGCTCAATAGTTGTGTTACTTAGATGAGAATATTCCATTAACGCCGAGAAAAATAATTTTTTGAATTTACGATTTTTTTATTTGAACTTTCATAAAGAAAGGTGTAAAATTAACCTACGTTTGGAAAAAAATTAATTTTTATTTCAAAATATACAAAAAACATGCTGTCACCGTATAAGCCCTGTAGGCGTTCCAGGGTATACACAAAATATTATCTGAATTAAGTGTTTGTGTGAAATTTCATAAAACATTCTAAACATAAACCAACATCGCACTTGATACACATTGTACGCCCTTTGCTTATACAATTGAACCCGGCACATCTTCTTCTTTTTCCTTCTGGCACTACTACTACGTAATGGTTTAACCCATCAAATCTGACATCGTCTCCAACACGGCTGTTACTTCCAGCAGCTTTAGGCATTCGACCTGGACCTTTAGCTGTCGTTTTGTAATTTGCCAAATATGTCTAAAAATCACAGTAACATGTAAGACTACGTAAATATGTAGTAAATTATAACATTATCTGAGCAATACTTCGCCTAAACTCCAACTGGCTGATATTTCTGCCACTTTTGCGGTAGAGAATCCAAGCATTTTGTATAGATACATCAATAAGATATGTGAATATCGACCAGTACCACTTTTTTGATCTTACACCAAAACGATAACTGAAACAATGTATGTTATTATATTATTATAATCAATATACTTTACATACCAAGATACATTTGCATCCATCAGATCGGTGCCTCCCATGATTTTATTGTATTTGGAAATTACATCCGGACGTGGTATAGGTACGTTTCTTTCCTTGAAAATCTCTCTACAGATTTCACTGGAGTAACCCCAAAACACGTACTGGCCTCTGTTACCACATTATTGTCCATCCACCTTACATAAAGAATACCATGGAATACCATCAGTACTGAATTTGCTTTAGCGTCACTTTGTACCACAGTATGTAATTGCTCATTTGCTAAATCTTCAGATGTGTCCTCCACTCTCGTACCATTTGAACAGCTGGAATACAACTTCAGTTGGACCTAACAGTTGACGACTACTCAAATTTTCAACAATTCCACCCTCATCTTCATCCCCTGAATCCTTATCGGTCAGATCCTGACAGTCAGGTGGCTGTATGTATATATCAGTGACTTCGTTATCAGATTAGTAGGCGATATCTAAGGCTTCTTGACGAGTTATTCCTCTGAAACTAAAATTATCGTATAAAACTATAGGTTAATACATATTGTCCGTAGTACGCCTACTGGTCCCATATGGTGACAGTGACGTTTACGAGGAAATTATGAAAAACTAGAACCATATATTTAGAAAATCAACAAACAGTATTGCGAATATACGTTTTTTAATTAAAATCTATTGCCTAGATATACAATAAAATAAATAAGATCCATATAATTTAACTTACCGTAACGGGATTTCCATATTTTCGTCGTCGAAAATAATCTGTCCAATAAAAAATAGCACAACCTCTCACTCGCGTGTACAACAAGCAACTGATCTTGTCAGGCGCATCCGATGATCATTTTGAACGATTAGTTCTCAGTTAGTGACTTTCAAATTAAATTTGTTAGTTAGTACACGCACATAAATAGAGGGCGGTTTTGTGTCCCCATATGGGACCCGTAGGCGTTAATGGGTTTTATGATTTTGTTGTAGCTGAATTCTGGAAAAGTTATTATTAATTAAAAGTCAGGGTATGATTGGAGTTGTGTACTGTGGTGTTTAAGATTGCGGTTATAAAGAAAGTTTTTTTAGAGGTATAGAAAGTTGAAATGGAATAAAACAAAGATGATTTTCATAAATTAACATGGAATTGACTTTATTCGAAAGAAAATCTTTTGGCGTTATAATTTAACTACCAGTTAGTGTTGTGGGATATACCATACCCCAGGTACTCCTTTTATTTCTATAAAATCGAAAGTAGATGAAATGACGCTTTCTAGCGCCTAGTAGCTTTAGTTTATACATGTTTTCTCACGATGACCTTGTTCCGAATATTGGATGTGTACAAATTATCTAGTACGCTCCTGGGCTATATATAATTTTTGGTGTCTTTTTGTACACATCCCGCACTCCCCAAGACAGAATTTATGATTATACTAGGTTTTATTTATTTGTACGTGTTCGTGTTGAACTGGAAGTGATTCAAGGTCGTTTTGCAATATGTTTAACAGGAATTTTGGGTTGTTTGATGTTTGAAGAAACGATAAAGAGGTGAGACGCAAAACTAGTAGCCTTGGCCGATATCGAGGGTTAAGAGAATTCAAATTTTAGGATTGAGAAGATGGGCGATTCAGAGAGAAGTCGTTTTATAGTTACCAGAAGCCGGCAAAATGTGTTGAAACGTTTCAGGATACATTTTTCATAGTATGGAGCTGAATTAGTTCCAGTTCCCACTCCCAGAAATTTAAAGTAAACTGTAACTTAATGAAATCAAGGTAACTTTTGTTGTTTTAAACTTTTAAAGGAAGAATAAACTTTTCAAATAATAATTTGTTTTCATATTATAAAAAAGAAATTGTAATAATTAAAATTATATGTCTTGGGGTGTGGCCATTGCTGTCATTTTGTTTTTCTCCGTTGTAAAATTTAATGTTAACATATGACAGCTAGTTTTATTATTTTTGACATTGGTTTGTTTTGTTTTTGAAAGAAGGTTAACCTCTTTACATAATTTCATTTAAAAAGATAATTCTTTATTTGTAATAATTTATTTCTACCACAGTTTATAGCCCAGTAACTGATAGCCTAGTAACAATTTTTTGTAAGTATTGTAGCATCTCCCACTTGTAAATATATGTTGTAAACAAATAGTACATAGTAAGTGTTTCTCTTTATTATTTTTGTATTTACTTTTGTGACTATTAATATAGTATTTTTGTATTGTCAATTTTTTAATTGTTTGTGTTGACAACAACAAATGTTTAATTTATTTCTCTAAACCATTTTGTTTATTTCCTATTTTAAAAAGGTCCCCTAACCCGTTTTGTGTTCCTTTTTAGTAAGGAAGAGCCTTTCTCCTTCATTCAACAGGAGGTTCCTTTGAAGCAGCGTCCATTTTAAATAGGTAGAGGTCCTTTTTCTTGTGTTTTGTCCATTTGACCAGGAGACTCATTTTGTTTATTTTTTGTAGTTGCCAATCCAACCCCCTTGCAACTCAACTTATCCACGACCCAGCTACTCCAAATTGACTCTGAGTGCCGTTCGCAACAGTTTCGTTTATTTTACTTATCCTATCTCCACCTCAATTGTTTTTGTCCCCAATTTTCAACCCCCATAGTAATACCCTATGTGGTATTCAAAATATTTCGTTACAATGTACATACAATTTCAGTTTGAATTAGGAGTTGGTCAAAGACGGTTGGGGTGTGCGATACACCGGTACACTACTGTTGTAACTTTTAGTTGTTTTGTGTTCTAGAGATAAATTTACATGATATTTTTGATATTTTTTACTAAATTGTAGAATAATTATGTCTTACGAACAAGAGACCAAATTTATGAGGATATCAAAAACCCAAAATAATGGTGAAAGCCTGACAATTAACGGTAGTGCTTTAGAACAAGTTGAAAACTACCACTATCTTGGCACAATAATTAATCACACAAACGATTACTTCAAAGAAATCAAAGTTCGAATAGAGGAAGCACGTACAAACTTCAATAATATGAGAAAGGTACTTTGTGCAAGAGAACTAAAATTGAACTTGAGAGTTAGGCTAACAAGGTGCTATATTTTCTCGACTCTGCTTTATGGGATAGAAGCATGGACACTTAACGCGTCGACTGCTAAAAAGTTGGAAGCATTTGAAATGTGGGTGTATAGAAGAATCCTGAAGATATCATGGACCGAGCATGTAACAAACAACGAAGTCATGAGAAGAATCAACAAAAGAATGGAAGTATTGGAAACCATCAAGACACGAAAGCTGCAATTCCTGGGGCATGTTATGCGTAATGAGAGATACAACCTACTTCAACTGATTATACAAGGGAAAATCCAGAGCAAGAGAAGTGTAGGAAGAAGAAGAATCTTATGGTTGCGTAACTTGAGGGAATAGTACGGATGCACATCAATTGAACTATTCAGAGCAGCAGCAGCATCTAAGATTAGAATAGCCATGATGATTGCCAACCTCCGTCGCGGAGATGGCACGTGAAGAAGAAGAACAAGAGCAGGAAAGGTTAAAACGTTTATGGGCGGAGTTTGGCAGTGTTTCTGACGATGATAAATCGTTCATTGATAGTGAATCTTAGTAAGAACAAACCGCATTAGAAAGTCAAGAGACAATCATATTGGAACAAGGGACTCAAGGAGAGACAGCACACAAAAGGGAGGATTCTGAAATGAAGGCTGAAGAAGAAATTAAATTTTCAAGTGGTTTAGAAAACGGTAGTGAGGATAATGGAAAGAGATATTTTTAGATAAAGACAAATCAAAGTGCTTCAAGCTTCCTAAAAACAAACAAGTGAGAACAAGGTCGGACAATCTAATTACATATTTACCTGGTGTAAAAGGACTAGCACTAGAAAAGCAGAGTGTTCTTGATTGTTGATTGTTATTCTTTACAGAAGAAATGTTAGATGGCATTGTTAACTATACAAATGTAAAATTAACGACAAAAGCTCCACGGTACGATGCATGACATCAGTATTTAGTCAAAGATACTGACAAAATAGAAATCAAAGCTGTTATAGTCCTGCTCTATTTGACGAGACTTTACAAGTCAAACCGACAAAATATTTCAGATCTTACAACATTAATGTGACGACAAAGATATTCCATTTTGTTGTAATTTTTTTATTTCGACAATGTGCAAAATAGAGTAGAACGGAAACAGATCGACAAATTGGTAACAATTAGAGGTATATTTGATCAACTCGTGGTCAACTGTAACACACACTATATACCAAGTCAACATCTTACAATAGACAAAAACTGAAATCGTTCAGGGGAAGTGTGTCATTTATTCAATGCATACCGAATAAGCCAGTGAAGTATGGCTTAAAAGTATTTACGCTAGTGGATCCCAAAACTTACTACTGTCTAAATATGGAAGTTTACATCGGCACACAGCCAGAAGGACCTTTCCGACAAAGTAACAATCCACAAATCATAGTTAAACGTTTGATTGGGTCAGTTTCTGGTACTAATCCTAATATTAATTTCGATAACTGGTTTACTTCTGAACACACAAGGAAGAGAAATTTGCAGTCCAAAATGTGCCTTCAAAGAAGATATAACGGCTGTCTCATATGTGCCAAAAAATTCAAAAAATGTCAAACAAAATCTGGTTAATAATTGAAACATCTGGTGAAAAGAAATTACTTAAAATTATCGACTTTTACAATTTAACCAAAGGCAGTTTAGACACACTGGATGAGCTATCTGCGAATTACAGCCTATCAAGAAATAGTCGTCGTTGGAATTTGATACTATTTTTTTCGTTTTTGAATACAGCTGGAGTGAATGGAGCAATAAATTAAAAAGACGAATTTTTTTGAAAGAACTGGGGGTGCAGCTGATTTCTGAGTTTCGAAACCAACGAAGAAAAAACCCTTCCTTGCGTTGACCACTACGTGATATTTAGCAACCAGAGGTACATCAGTTGGGACTTAAGCGACATAGGACTAACAGTAGATGTTCTGTTTGTCCAAGAAATAAAGATAAGAAGACTTTTTCAATATGCTTGCGATGTGATACTTCAATTTGTTTGCAACACGCAATAATGACGTGTTCAAATTGCGACAATTTTAAGAAGTCATAACTTTTTTATTTTTTAATGTATTTTAGCGAACATTGTTTTATTTAGTTTGTAGAATCTTAGGCAATATTAAGAGTTGTGTGATCAATAAAATTTTTTATAATATCTGAGTGTATTATTGTTCACTCGTGTTTTTTGACAAGCATAATTGCAACATGTTGGATAAATGATGTTTACCATTTAAACATAAGACTTTTACAGTACCATATTTAATTCATTTGAATCATAAATAAGTAAAAAACCAACATAAACACCTCTCGTGCTACTTTATCTAGGCACACTAACGCAGGGTTAAATATGATTTCTGGCATATAACGTCATAGCTGGCCCTGGCGTAGTCTAATCGGGGGTCCAATTGTTAATCACTGTTTCCAATATTGAGAATGTTATCTTCCGAGTGATCAATCGCTTTATTCTTCTCGGCGTAGACTAGCAATATCACATGTCTTTACATAAAATAGTCTAGCGTTTTAAATCGTACGATCTTGGAGGCCAATTCATGGTCCGAAACGTGGAACTATGCGGTTACCAAACGTTTCCTTCAATAAATCAATTGTGGCACAAGCTGTGTGACATGTTGCGCCGTGAAAAATAAAAAAGACAGTAATCATGGCTCTATAGCAGTCATCATTGACTGTGACATTCTGGCCAGTATCGGTTTTAAAGAAGTACATTCCATTGATGATTTCACAAGACCATAAAGTACATCAAACAGTCAAATTTTCTGAACGTAATGGTTTCTTAACATACATTTGAGGATTATGTTGACTCCAAATAGGGCAGTTTTGTTAGTTTTGTTAGTTGTTATTTAACCAAAATTGAGCTCCATCGCTAAACAAAATTCGCTTATTAACATCAAAATCAACGGCAATCTCGTTTTGGACCTGCTCACCGAATCTACGAATCTAGTCCTTGCTAGGTGACAGTTTACCTTTAATTTATGCATGAGTTGGATTTTGTAAATACACAAAGCAAGATCTTTTTGCAAAATCTGTCATAAAGTGGAAGGACACGTATTTAACTGCTACGCACGATAGCTCTATATCACTATACAGCAGTGACACCTTCTTCTGTACGCACTTCATTTTAAGACGTGTCCGTTTATGCATATTACCATTTAGAGTAAAAGTGGTTCAAAAACGTTTCATTGTAATCGAATTACTTGCCCTGATGGACTTTTAAGTCGACCATGAAATAAATGTAGAGCGCGAAACGTATTTCGAACAGAATCAGAATTTTCAAAATAAATTTGTACAATTTGGAAGCGCTGTTCAGGCGTCAACTCTATTCATACTGAAATTCCAAACCAAACTTAACATAAATTTTTATACCTCTAAAGAAACACCTTTCGAATGTAATATAATAGGTTTTATGTGACCGTTTATAATATGGAATATGATATAACCAACATAATTAATAAATCAAATACGGCACTATTTAACTAAAATATTAAGTAATGGATATATAGTTATATGATAAGATCTCTTAAGTGAACTTAAGTAAAAATAAAATCCTACATGTTTAAAAAACAACATTTGCTAACTGAGAAATGTAAAGTGTTTGAGTTCTAAGTTTTTGAATGTTAAAAAGATGGACTGTGATGATTAATTAGTAATTTTAATGGTATATTGTCAGCTTTATTATCTAATATTAGATAATCTCTAATATCTAGTATTAGGCTTTATTATCAGGTATTTTATCTAATAAATCCGCACATACATCAATTAACATCTAAATTTTTAATAATAAAGAATCCAGCATCGTGCACATATCTGCTTTTGAAATTCCATGCACCAAATGGTGATAAAAATGTCTTATTATTTAGTTTTTTACCTGATTAATATTAAATCAAATATATGTATTAATGGTTGCCTACCTACAGTCAAAACTTTTTTCTAACTTCATTTCACCCACAATAATACCTATTCTAAAATTCTTTTCAGAATATATCACACTTTACTCAAATACATTGATGGTTGCTACTGTTATACTTAATCAAATTTTAACATATTTAATTTTACACAATGTTGGCTATAGTCACATTTAGATAAATACCTCCGGTTACATTGACTGCTTTGCTTAAGACTTTCCTAATACGTCATTTTGATCAGTTGCAGTCAACAAGTCCTCAGAGACACTGCGTCTAAAATGTACTTTAAAATTAATTTAACTATATTCAAAGGGTTTTTATACAGATATTTAGTGGCTTCAAACATGTAAATCTAGTAAGTATTAACCCTCTAATCGGCAAAATAGAAATAGGCGGTTCAACTTTCTAAAAATTTTGGTTTCCGGGTGATTTTGCTACATGAAACATGAATGGAAAGTTAATTTTGCTATATCGATATTGAGTCAGCCTCAAAGTTATAAAGAAGAATCCCGGCCATACGGCCGATATATCGCGCTTCAGTGAAAAATGGACTAGTGCTTTTTTGTTGCTTATAAAAACTGCTTATAATTTAAATTTTTATTGATATACCCTTAACAAAAAAAATACTAATAAACGAAACACATGAATTGCGAACTTGGTACACTTTCCAACAATCCTTGGCACCAGAATAATAAGTATTTGCAAGACTTTTTACGACCTGGAATACATTCAGAAACATGATTTACTCCATCGTAACATACATCTTCAACAGGATGTGCTGCCTTTATACCAGCATTAGTGCTAGATATTAGTAGTGAGGGGTGAGTTTAAGGGTCTACCAGTGTGTCTTTTGTGAACAGAAAAGCACAGACCTTAAGCAATTTTTACTCACGAAACATAGTCTCATGATTTTTTTCTTTTTCTTTGAATGCGTCATTGCATCCATTGTTATAATACGCAGTCCACTTCGTCCCATATAAGAGTCCATGAGGTCAATTTCTCCCATATGCGAATTGTACGCACGAATTATTTGGGGGTAGTCGACATTAATGTATTCTTTTTTTTTTGTCGTAATGAGTCGTTTTTGCTATCTGTTTGTCTGTATTCAATTTTTAAAATTGTTAGACCCCAACTTAAGTAAAACAAATCTTTCCATTCTTGGTATCTTTCCAGAAGACAGTGGTAAGGTTCGCAGCATATGCTTAACCCATATATTCCACAGCGTAACCCCGTTCTGCGTCTTTAATTTCACTATCTGTACCCAGCGAAAGTTTACAATTGGAAATTTGATTTGCACGTATTGTCCCTATCCTAAACATTCCACGATCTTATAAATAAATTAGAAGAGGCAACGATGTGTAAAAATTGTCACAATATACGATATTGAATATTATCGATATAATTTTTTTTTTATTTAATTAATGGCTTTGGATAACTTGATCCATTCAGCCAGAATAAAGGATTTGACTACTTGAATTTGTTAATGATGTATTGACCTATTGCATTTGTTAACAAAATAGTACTTCACATAGAGGTAGATTAAAAATATAATGTAAACGTCAGTATGACAAGAATCAGTAGATTGATAAAAAAACCATACATTCATTCGTTTCATTCAATGCCCTAACCAACTTAAAGTGAATATTTAGAACCAACAAGGGATTACATAATGTAGGGATACTATTCACGCTAAGGTGCCTTTCATAGCGACTTTATTACAACATTTCATAGCGACTTTATTAAGGGATAGGGATAAGGATAGACAGAGGGAGCAAAGCTAGATTTATACATTCACATTACACATTCCATCCTAAATTTTTCTTTTAGTCCTTTTTAAATATTCCCAAAACATTTGGTTAAACCTAATATTATGACGAGAGATATATAAAATGGAAGATTGACACTGAGGAAAAGGTACTTGTTCTTTTATCAGATTTTCCAATAGATACTTAATAGCAGCATCATTATATATGCACCCGATTATCCAATGATTGATATCGTCAGTGTTACCATTACAATCACAAAGTTCGGTTTCACATAAATTAAATCTATGAAGATAGGCTTTCACAGTGGCATGATTAACAAGGCATCTAACAAACATTGAATATACTCTTCTACTGGGATGACTTCTTGCAGCAAAAGGTACAGTAGGTAAAACAGGGTGAATTTTTGTATAAAGGTTGTTACTTCCGTTACAAAAAGCATTCCATTCAATTTCCCAGTTTTCTTTTACTTCTTGTTTACGCAGCGAGACTAAATCACTTCTATTGAGCCAGCTAATTTCTAATCCTTTTGAAGCCGCTTTGTTAGCAAAATAATCTGCTTTGGTGTTACCCGAGATACCAGTATGTCCTTTTACCAAAATGAAAGAGACTGAATTATTTCTTTCAAGTAGCTTTAGTTAATTTTCTAAAATTTTGACCATAATACTGTTTTTGTATAAATGCTTATGCGAATTATCTAAAGCAGACAACGCAGATTTTGAATCCGATATGATTACTATTTTTTGATCAGACATTCTTTTCTCAATAGTCCATTCCAGAGCTTGATATATTGCAAACAGTTCTGAGGAGTAAATGGAACATTGTTGGTTTAATTTAAACGTAATGTGTTCTTGGTTGTTTTGGATATATACCGCACAACCAGCTCCCAAAATGGATTTTGACCCATCTGTGAAAATCCTATATGGCTTATCAAATTTGGCAAGTTGTTTCTGAAGTTGAATGGCGTTGTTATCATCAAAAGTAGGGAAATAAACTTTGGTTTGGGAATAAAGAATATTGAAATTAGATTGGAAGAAATTAGTTTTAGCTGGGATTTCTAAATAGAAAGAAACATTAGGAAATGTTATAGCTAAAGTTGGAGAATTTTTGTTATGCCACCATTTGTCAACTAAGTTAGACACAGATATTTCGGATATTTTTTGCAATAGGTAGGATTGGTTATTACTTTGACATTTAACGATAAACTTTTCAGCTAAAAAAAGACGTCTTAAAAGTAGTGGAGGTTCCATACATTCGGCTAATAGATTTTCAGTAGGCGTAGATTTAAGTGCACCTAAAACCAAACGTAGAGCTTTGTACTGGATTTGGTCTAATTTTTTAAGTCTAGTATTTGTAGCAGACCCATATAAAAAGCAACCATAGTCAAGAACTGACTTGGTATATGCTCTATAAAACGTTAGATTAACCTTAGGATCGGCGCCCCATTGGTGACGGTTAATATCGATATAATTGAAATTTGGAATTGTTTGTGACAACCGAATAACAACTTTGCTGTTAGCTCCGAAATCTGGTTTTCATGGCACAATGATGTTATTTCCAGCACCGTTATATATTTCAAATTGGTACAAATATTACATGGTATCGCACAGTATAAACAACTTTAGTTCCCATTTATGGGGCTTGTTTGACATGTACTGTCGTAAATGGTGCGCCATTTTTGTCGAACACATTTGCTCGTCAATACATAACCGCATATTCTTTGGAAGGGAATGGAAGCGTTTATTTAAAATATTGGCAACTCTCCTGATTCTAAAAAACGAATGATGTTCAGGTTGTCCTTTTTAAATGCACTCCGCTTTATTAGCAAAACATAAATATTTTTCATCCGTTCAAATTTCCTCAATGGCATACACTAAGGAATTTGTCTAAATCCAAATTCTCCACAGTGTGACTCCATGTTATGATAACGAAAAATGGACATGTATAATAGAATTCAGACGCATTGTCCAATCTGCAATGCATCAACGTTGAACTGTGTGTTTGTCTTTTAAACGTGCCTTCAGATTCTTTACAGTATATGGCAATGTAGTGTTTCATCGAAATGCGACTTCATTGACATGCAATTGTATTGACTTTTTTCGCCATAAAAATTTTTGTGAACATTGCTGAATTTTTGTCGAATTCATTCAAGCCTGAAAGAAGAAAGATAAAAAATAGTAATCCATTACGATTTTCCGTGTTTTATTAGCATAACTGTGCCAGTGAAACCATCCGCGGATGGTACTATTTGTGGTCCCGTAGCTTCTACAGTTGGTAACGGAATCTGGATCTTTTCTTTGGTTTTAATTTAGTGGTTGTTGCTAGTTGTGTGGAAGTTCATGAAATTGTTTATTTTGATGCTAACGGTACGGGTGATACTGAAACGTCCATTTGAGGATCAGTTGTTGAAATTTCTGGTGATGTAGTTTCTGCTATAATAATTTCCGGTAAAGTTAATGTTGCCATTTCAGAAATAGATATATTTACTTGTGGTTCTGAAACACCCACTAAACCATCACTTATATTAGTGATATTAGTTAGCTCTAACAAAAGGTTCATGGAGAGCTCCAAATCAATTACATTTACAAGAAGAAATCGTCTTATCGTTTTCGGCTGTGAGCACATCCGCCTTGTAGTCATAATCCGGATCGGCTATGCTATCATCGTTACCTTCGTAAACTGACTCGTCATCTGAATTAAGAGTAGAGTTCATGATCTCGTCGATTTGTTCATCGGTTATTGTGGAAAGATCGTATTGTGTCTTTTTGCCTCACCTGTCAGCTCGTGATACCTTTTCGTACCATACTTTCTTCGTCTTTGAGATCTATTCTTCTTCATATTCTAGGATAAAAAAAAAATAAATGTAGAAGTAATAAAAGTATAAATAATACAAATATGTACTTTTAATAAAAGTCAATAAGAAATTCTAATACCAACCAGATATAAAAAGAAGCAATAGATGACGGAAGAAATTTAGATTCAATGGAAGAGAAACAAAACAAAGTTAATCAGATGTACAAAAAAGTTAGAAGTTAGTACAAAGGTAAGACAGCGAAAGAACAGTGGTTAAAAGAACAATGCGCAGAAATAGAAGAATATCAGAAAAGACATGATAGTTTTAACACACATAAAAAAATTAAAGAATTAACTCACAACAATAGAACAAGAAAACTGGGATACTGAAAGATGCAAATGGGAAACTTGTGTTGAATAGAATACATCAATGAACTGTTCAAAGACAATAGAACAGAACAGATGGAGATAGAAGTAGAAGAGGATCTGGTTTTAAAGATATTAAAAGAGGAAATTAAAATGGCATTAAAAAACAGCAAAAATGGTAAAGCAGTAGGTGCAGACCAATTCCCTATAGATTGTTCTGGAGCTATTTTCTTGTGGCATTTTAAAGTAATTACTATTTAAATGGGAATAAGCCACAATTAGAGTACGTTTATTGACGTTTAAATTTACACTCCTGAAATCGTTCTCAAAATACAAACATTAGTAAATTAAACAAATTTTGTATTTTTGTTACTTAGTGAAAAATTCTTCTAATAATTTAATTTTATCTGACTCATTGATATTGACAATTCAGACATACATTATACATTTTAATGTAGACGACTTTAAAATAACATTGCCAATATTGTTGAGTTGCGCTCCTGGGACGACTTTACTTATAAGATAGTTCATTCGATTACATGAAATCAACTTTAGCTTGAGAATATCCATCAGAAAAGATCATAGCATGTAATTCGTCTTTAAAAAGACAAATACATGTCATGATGACACTAAAATTCTCCTGTTAGTGATTCCATAGTAAATTATGAGGAAAAAACCAAGAAACAAAAAAAAAGCTCATAATACTATCCGGATATGGTAAGTATTTGGTCGTTCATTTAGTTTTTCTTCAATAAACACCAAATTCTGATTCTATATGTTTGTTATTTAAAAAACATAACTGATGCATGCTCTATATGTTACTAACTTACTAATACTGGTATTTTCCTTTTAATAACTTCCTCTTTCAATATGGGTAACCAGATCCTAATACATTCTGCCGAGGAATTTGCGACACAATTGGTCTCATTTAGCATAATTAGAGCCGCTTCTTTGATTTTTCTCTTTTTACCATCCGTTTCTTTTAGGACTATATTTTAATCATTTCATTGAACCCTATGTTCATTATCTCATGCTTGTTTACATATTTGAGATCTATCAAATTCTCTATTTTTAATGTAAGATTGATGTTCACTTATTCTAACATTTAATGGCCTTGATTAAGGAAAAACATTTGTTAACATCTGTTTTATTAAAAAATGATTATTCTTTACCGTTTATAAATAAGGAGTTTTCAACAATCGATCAAATAGAACATAACAACTTAGAACGATAACCTACAGCATACACAAAGAATAATACGAGAAAAATAACAATACCATACATAAAAGGATTATCAAAAAAACTTAAAATGATAGGAAATAAATTCAACATTTCAACAACATTCAAAACAACAAACACGTTGAGATCTATTTTGTCCAAAACCAAACCTAACAATGAACAAGATATGAAAAAGAATTGCATTTATAAAATACCTTGTGAATGCAATCAGTTTTATTTAGGTGACACATCAAATTATTCCTGAAAATATTATATATACAATAGCACTAAAGGCCTTAGAGGCCCATGGCTTAAAAAATTTGTTCTTTCTTCATTTTCGCTTTCCTTTATGTATTGAGATCTTCTCTGGCTCGATATGTGATTTTTCTCCATTCCTTCTTGTTATTCATTTTTCTTTTCTGGCCTTCTAGTCCAATTTCTTCCATATCTTTTTCTACCTCCTGATTCCATCTATTTTTTGGCCTTCCTTTTCTCTTTTTTAAAGTTATAGTGTAGTTCAGTACCCTTTTTGGAGTTCTCGTGTTCGGCATCCTTTCTAGGTGACCTCGCCATCTTAGTATCTGTGCCTTTATGACTCCTATTATGTTAGGTTGATTATATAATTTCTTTAACTCATCATTTGATCTTCTTATCCATAAATAGTCCCTTATCATTCCTCCATATATCTTGCTCAGGATTTTCCTTTCCCATATCTATTTCCCCAGTAAATTTTGTTCATTTTTTGTCATTGTCCATGTCTCACTGCAGTACGTTACTACTGGTTGTATAGTTGTTTTGTATAACTGTATTTTTGCCTTTCTTGATAAAAACTTGCTTTTCAACATTCCACTAAGAGCATGTACACTTCTATTGCCTGCCATTATTCTAGCTTGTATTTCTTCTTTAATGTTAGGTTTGCGCGATATTATTGTACCTAGGTATGTAAATCTTTCTACCATTTCGAATTCGTATGATAATCGTTCTTCTACTTCTACTTTAAACTTTTGTCCATCCCTGAACTGATCATCTGTCCACTGCATACATTTTGTTTTAGTTTCATTTATGTAAAGTCCCATTTTCTTTGCTGATTTTACTATTCTCTGTACTATCTCCTGTAGCTCTTTTTTTCCTCTTGCCAGCAACACTATATCATCCGCAAATGCCAAAACTTGGTATCTTTTATGATATAGGAGTCCTTCTCTATTGATTTTCACTTCTCGCATTATTTTTTCTAGGCATAAATTAAAGAGTAATGATTACAAAGGACCGCCCTGCCTTAATCCTTCGTTTACTATAAATTTGTCCGATACATGATTGTTTACTTTGACTCTGTTTTCTGTATTCTCTAAAGTAAGATCTATCATGTTACGCAACTTTCTGCTAACTCCCAGTTCCTCAAGGGTCTCTTTTAATTCCTTCCTTTTTATTCTATCGTATGCTTGCTGGAAGTCGATGAATACCGCTATCGTTGCTAAGTTGTGTTCATAGCTTTCTGCTTGTAACTCTCTGATTATGAATACTTGGTCCGTTGTGCTTCTCCCTCGTCTAAATCCGCACTGATATTCGCCTATTATATTTTCAATTTCTTTTTCTAGCTTATCTTTTATGGATTTTGATAGGATTTTATATACGGTATTTAGTAACGCTACTCCTCTGTAATTACTGCATTCTGTTTTGTCTCCTTTTTTGTGTAATGGGCAAATAATGGCTTCCTTCCAATCTTCTGGTATTCGTTCTTTTATCCATATCTCCTTTATGATCTTGTATATCCAATTATTTAGCAGTTTTCCACCATATTTCATCATCTCTGCTGTTATGTTATCGCTTCCAGGGGATTTGTTGTTTTTCAGATTTTTATGATTTCCTCGATTTGTTCTTTGCTGGGTGGATTATCTTCTATGTCTTCTAAGTGTTCGATTCTTGCTTCTGCTTCCATACATTCTCTGTGGTTTGACTTATTATTGCCATTTAGTAATTCATCAAAATACTCTTTCCATCTTTCGGCTATTTCTGCTTCCCCGCTTATATTATTTCCTGCTTTGTTTTTAACGAATATGGGTTTTTGTTGAAAACCTTCTTTTTTCATTTCTAGCACCTTAATATAGGTTTTTTATTTTTTTTTATTTCTGTAATTCTCTTCTATTTCTTTTAGCTTATTTTCTATGTGTTTTCTTTTTTTTTCTCTCAGCACCCTCTTTACTTTTTGTCTTTGCTCCCTATATCTATTCTTTGTCTCTGTTGTTTCTTTCATGATTATTTCCATCCTTAATGATTTTCTTAATTCTTAGTTATTTGCTTGTAATGTGTTAGCCCAAAGATGCATGGATATGAATGTTGATGTGCATGTTTGTTACGTTGATTTTGAAAAATCATTTTACAAAGTAGGACATGAAAAATTAGTCCAAATTCTAAAGACAAAAAACATAGACCATAGGGACTTAAGAATAATAACAAACGTCTACTGGAATCAAAGAGCACAAATCGTAATAGATAACGAACCTAGTCCAGAAATTGAAATAGGAGTTAGGCAGAGATATATTATGTCCCCATTACTATTTAATGTATATAGTGAAGCCATTTTTGAAGAAGCATTACTATCTCAAAGTGCAGGAGTAATAATTAACGGAAGATCTATTAACATCATAAGATATGCAGATGACACCGTGATTATGGCAAGTTCTGCTGAACAATTGCAATTACTGCTAAACAAAACAAACAGTTTCTGTGAAAAATATGGACTAAAAATGAGTATAAAAAAGACCAAATACATGATAATAACAAAGAAAACAAACATACATTTGGGAACTGTACCGATAGAAAGGGTTGATAAATACAAATACCTAGGAACCTGGATTTCAGACAATAATGATCAAACAACCGAAATAAGAGCCAGAATAAAAATAACAAGAAATGCATTTGTAAAAATGAAAACAATTCTCTGCAACAAAGACCTTAGATTAAAACTGAGAGTAAGAGCACTGAGATGCTACGTGTTCTCGATACTGCAATATGGACTTGAAAGCTGGACATTAAAGCAAGAACACATAAATAGGTTACAGTCTTTTGAAATGTGGCGTTACAGGAGGATGCTTAGAATGGCATGGACACAGAAGAAAACTAACACGGAAGTATTGCGAGTAATGGGCAAAGAATCCGAAATAATAAAAATAAGAAAGTTACAATCTCTGGGACACGTAATGAGGGGACAGCGATATGAACTGCTAAGGCTTATAATACAGGAGTACAATACAAGGAGTATAGGAAGAAGGAGAATGTGATGGTTGAAGAATTTAAGGACTGGTTTAAATGCAGTTCTATAGAACTCTTCAGAGCAGCAGTAGATAGAGTAAAGATAGTGATGATGATATCCAACCTCCGATCGGGAGACGGCACTTAAAAAAGAAGAAGTACTTTTATTTAAATACGGGAAGGACTTATTTTACCGTACACCGACAAACCGGCCAAAAGGTAGGTATCAGTCAACACTAAAAAACAGCACTAATTTTGTATTTTTTGCCAAATACGGTAACGGTCTATTAAATAGATACTATAAGTACTTATCAAAAAAATATGAAATCAATTGGACAACTAGAACTATTTAATTTTACGGTTCGATTACACCAGAACAATAATTTCTAAGTACTATTACTTCCATGCTTCCATGTAGCTGACCATATCTCTCAAGTAATTGAACTTTGGTCGACTGTATTCTTGTCGAAAAGCGGTGTAGTCGATGTAAGAGGAAATAAATTTTAGATTTTAAAATAATTCGGTTATTTTAATACCGGACTTCTGGCGGGATTACCGGAGTGAAACCACATTTTTGTTATAACCTTGGTTAAAATTTTAACTTTCACGTTTACTTTAATTAAAGTGCTTGCATTTTTTTGTAGAATAGGAATGATGATGGAATGGTTATTCCGAAAACGTTCAATGATGTAGCCCGATAGAGTTTTTATATTAATATGCCTTTTATAAAAGATTTTTAAATAAAAATTTTTGTGATTCATGCTATACAGTCAACTACAAGAATTCATTTTTTTTGTGGATATTAATTATTTTTCTTATTCTAATAAAATAATCGTATTCTTATTATTTGCTAACATAAAATTGTAAAAATATAATTAAGTAGGTCATAATGCAAGAAAATAGCGTTCCTAAAATTGATCTGTTAAGGTAAAAAAATCCTGCTGCCGAACACTTGGGTAATATTTTTTCTGCGTGGTTTGCCAGGAAAAACAACTTTTCCTGAGCATCGCATTTGGGTAGATTGTTTTGCATGCGATAACATATTTTAATAAACTTCTTTTTGTTTCCATCAATTTTATCGAATCTTTGTACAATCAAAAGCAACGCAATCTAAAAAATACAAAACATCGTCACATTTAATAGTTTAAAATTATAATAGTGTAATTTAATAAAAATAAAATGTTCATAAACTTTTAAAATTTTATGTTACAGAATACATGTTTTTAGGAATTTAAACTAATTATGTTACTACTCCTACAACAGACCTTATCGAGGTGGGACCTTATCGTAGTGGCTATCCTGGGAGTAAAAATTATTCGATATAAATTCATCAAAAATCGAAAGTAATGGATAAGTCAACACGCAAGAGTTCAGCATATCGTTTGAGTTTAAAACTTTTATGATTTTTTTTTTATTTTATTAACGCATCAACCACGCAGGGTCATTAGCGTATTTAGATTAATACAATATAGATACAATAAGTAAAATATACATTAGTTTACAATAATAATAATAATAATATCTTTGTGTGTAATAATAATGTTCATTTTAGATCTTTTGAAGGAGTTGGCAGTCTTTAAGATAGGAAAATATTTTTCGGGTGTCTGTATTTTCTTCTAGGGCATCTATTAGGGAGTTGGGTATGTTATATTTGAGTCGTTCACTATTATATTTGGGACACTGTATTAAAAAATGTTTAACCGTTAGAACACTGTTGCACACTTCACACACTGGTTTATTTTTGCGCTGTAATAAATAGTCATGAGTAAGTCGTGTATGGCCGATACGGAGACGGGTAAGTATCACTTGCTCTCTCCTGTCTTTTATTTTTGGTTTCCAAAGATGTGAATGTTTGTTGACTTCGTATAGCCTTGATGGAGTGTTGTTCCAAGTTTCTTGCCATTTTTGAATTATTTTTTGTTTTAGGTATGGTTTTAAATCGTTCTGTACCAATATATTACTTTCTTCGGACATCGGGTTAGTTGGTGCGTTCTTAGCCAGTTTATCTACAACTTCGTTACCTTCAATTCCTATATGAGAAGGCACCCATAAAAAGTGAACTTGAATGTTCTTATTTGCAATGTTTTTAAGTTCTTTTTTAATAAGAAGTAGAAGGGGGTTGTCACAGTACAATTGAGTCAGTGAGGATAATGAACTTAAAGAATCTGTGATTAGTATATATCTTTCTTTGTTTTTGTTTTGTATTAACAATAGTGCTTTTAGGATTGCAAATAATTCAGCCGAAAAGATGGTTGTAATTGATGGCAATTTGAAACTAACTGAGGAGTCTTCCGAATAAATTGCTGCTCCAACTCTGTCTTCATTTTTTGACGCATCGGTGTATACGTTGTAGGTATTGCCATATCTGTATAATAGTGTATAAAACTTTTGTTTAATGACGGTTGATGATATCTCTGATTTTCTTAGGCTTGTTAGACTGATGTCGATATCAGGAATAGATATTGTCCATGGTGCTGGGTTGTGGATTGAAGAGGTATCATAGGTTTTTGGAAATTGAAAATTTAATTTGGATAAGTATGATTTTATACGAAAGTAAAAAGGATGATCAATTTGGTGTGTTTGTTGGAATTTATTTGTAAATCGATCAGCAAAAACGTTATGCAGTACTGGATTATTTCGGTTTGATGACACTGCCGCTGCATATGTTAGGCTTAGATATTGTCTTCTGAAAGAAAGAGGAAGTTCTCCACTTTCCCAATAAAGACTTAGAATGGGACTTGTGTAGTGAGCACCTAAAGAAATACGTAGACATCTATTTTGGATAATATCCAGTGACTTCAAATGTGTTTTTTGGAGGAGTTGTAGACGATGGCTCCATAGTCAAGTTTTGATCGAATTATGGATTTGTAAATAAGTATTAAACTTGAATAATCGGCACCCCAGTTTTTAAAGGCAAGGGATCGTAGTATATTTATACCAGGTAGACAGGATTTAACTTTTATGATTATTTTTATTAATTGAAAGATTATTCCAGTTCATTGTTACGTCTTAAAATTTCCACCATATAAATATAATATAAACAATATTATTTCTGTACCTTAATAGAAAAAGGGCCAATGTCCCTTTTTTCTGTTTGGAGAAAATTGGGTTAACAGGTTTGAAGTATGTTGTTTATCCAAATATCTAATCAGTTTATAAAATATTGTGGTGTTTTTTTTAAATATGTATTAACTTAATGCCAAGCTTCACTGCACTGAATACTATTTTATTTTTTTTATAGGTACCTAGACAATATAGGACATTGGCCTTGTGCACATTTTGTCGAATAGGGACATTGGCCCTGCAACAGATTAGTAAAATAATATGATTTAGAAGAAAATTCTTTATTTTTTAACATACAAAATACAAAAGAAATTAAATTAAACTCTATCTTCGTCGTTTGTGTCTGGAACTGAAATAGTGTCAGCATCGATGTCATTTGATTTTTAAAGATTTTGATGGCCTATTGTATTCACTAATGGTAGGTATTAAACCCAACAATTTTTTTACTTTAATGTCGGCTAAAGGCAAAGGTCCTGAATTAATAGGTTCTGGTTGCTCAATTTCGATTTCGTTTTTTGATTTCTAGTAGAACGCCTCCTTAAATCAATTTTTTTTAAATCTTCATCATTTGCAAAACTTTTTTGTAAAATCATTAGAACTTATGTCCTTGGGTGTAATTTAACCACTTTATTTGCATCCACGGTACAGCTTTCCCATCATCATTCCTTTTACGATGTACTAATTTTCCTGATAGTACCTACGCTACTAAAATTTAAAAAATCTTTTTGTTCAATCTCTACTACTTGAAGGGGAGGAGTCTTCCGTACACATTTTATAAAATTACTCCAATTATGTGGAACTTCAATTTCAGATGTTGTTCTTTTCTTAGCTGTCTCCATGGCCTCATGAATTGTGTCTGCCTTCATATGGGTGTGGCCAGGCTCTGGATTTTATGATGTACCTCTTTCACACTTTTTCCTATTTTCTTCATCTCACGCATCACTAACAATATCATTGTGGTCACAAAAATGTTTCTGTTTTGGTCACAACAAGAATCACTGTACAAATGAAGCATTTCTACTTCTATTGGTAGCGACAAAATGAATTTTCTTATACATAAAGCTATTTCTTGCCCACAACGACCAGCCACTGTCTCGTTCCATAGGAAACAAATTCCCACATTGCCTGCTGTAGTAGTCTCAAACACTGTTAAGTTGTAGGTCCATAGTTGCCTTTTATAAAACGAAACACCGTTCCGGAGGGGTTGGTAGATATTTTTCTAAGTCAAAAGAAGCAACCACAAATGTTTGGTCTATTTTTCTTCGTTCTTTGTCTAACGACTTTTGCTTATAAGCACTCTCAGCCAAACCTAAATGTTTTTCCCCTCTCAAGTAAAAGCCGTTCATGTTCATCTTCTTCTTCTTCAGTTAGTTGTTTATTTTCCATACTTCTTAGACGTATATTAAACTGGTCACACTTAGTACAAGTGTCATTTGCAGGACCGTGAAAAGAAAGATTAAATTTTTCATTAAATATTTTTCTATACAGTGACGCCTTTTCATAGTTTATATTATTATTTTTATATTCACAATAAAGTCGATACATTTGTTTTTTTGAAAGATCAGGACTTAGATATTTTTTGTAAGCACTTTGCCGGAAATAGTGGCTATTATAAGCCGGAAAACTGTTGATATGCTTCCTAATCACATCTTTCCTGGATTTTATAATGTTTGGAATGCTTTGCTCTGCCATCCATTGGGCAGATATTAGATTGACTAGTTCATTTTTCTCGACAAATATCCTTACTTTTTTCAAAGTTAAATCAAACGTTTGAATATACGTCGCTTGACACATTTCAATAGACGCGTTTTCATCAGTAGTTAAAAAATAACTTCTGGTAAATTTCCTCAGCCTAATGTTGTCAGAGTTTTCAATTTCTTGTTCTTCCTTTTGTCGTTTCTTTGACGGTTTCTGCTATATACTGATCTTGTCCATCTTTTGATAAATTATAAAAACCTTCAAACAATCTTTTTTTATATTCTTCAGTAAATTATTGATAACATTTTTTCTGACAATCACATGGACGTTTTATTTGCTTTTCCTTTTGAATTACTCCTTTTTTAGATACATACTATTTCCCTTTCTCTTTCAGTTCTCTTCTTTTATTTTCCTTTCAGGATTTACTATTCCTCATTCGCTTCCTTGTCCTATCTTTTCCTGGTGTCTTTTCTTTTTTATCTTGTAACATTTCATTATCAATTACCTCAAACACTGCTGTAACTAGGTATTCTGTACCACCTAAAATATCTGATGGTGCATAATCAGGGTCTCGAAATGAATCATTATCACTCTCAGGAACATGTTCTATTTCTTCTAGGCCACAATGTGTCTGAAAAAATCAACATGTTACCTAACGTATAGGTAGTTTGCCATGGCAAGTTTTTGTCAGTAGGTAAATAATAATATACCTACCTACCAACAAAAGCTTTTTTGTAACCAATAAATTTTATGAATTAAATTATTACCGCAAAGGGAATTTCCTTTAGTGTTATTATTTCTTTAGTACTTTGCTGCCCAAAAATTCTTCCTTGTTAGAAAATACCTGAAACGTGAATCATGAATTTTCCACACAAAATAGAAAAGTAAATTAATAACAAACAACTAAGAAGGTACAGAAATAGTTTATTTACTTACCCATTTACTAGAAGTTAAAGGACTAATGGTATTATATTATTATTGACATTACAATCTAAGTCAGGGGAAAGGCAACTTGCGGACGTTAATTTACTTCTACTAGCACCTTCGCTAACTAAAATAAATCAAATATAATAATTTATATTAAGTTAGACTTACTCACAATCAATTTAATTTAACTAATCGGACGACCGGTTTCGCTTTCTATAATATGCAAAGCATCTTCAGGTCACGATACAAAGTTAAAATGCTGAAAATAATAATCCCATATTAGGGTGTTGTCTAATAAAGATAAAACCAAGATAAAAACATAGGTAGGTGATGATATTTATGTTTTTATCTTTGTTTTTATCTTGGTTTTATCTTTATTAGACAACACCCTAATATGGGATTATTATTTTCAGCATTTTAACTTTGTATCGTGACCTGAAGATGCTTTGCATATTATAGAAAGCGAAACCGGTCGTCCGATTAGTTAAATTAAATTGATTGTGAGTAAGTCTAACTTATTATTTCTTTTACCTTTTGAAATGGACTCACACAAGCAACACATTCATGATTTGAATAATTTATATTTTTACAAATAACAGTAATTTTTTACTTACCATTTTTAGAAAACAATCTACAGTTTTCTAGTATCGTTAGAGTTCTTTTACTCATATTGTACAATAATATACCCTTAGCAAGAAATACAAAACATCACACAGCAGCCTAGTAAATTCTTTGAGGTTAAAGAAACAACTGTCACAATGTCTTAGTTAGGGCCAATGATCACTAAAGAAAGGAGTAAACGGCCAATATCCAGGAAGCTGGACATTGGCCCTGTTTAAAATAATAATTAAAGGGCCAAATTCCAGTGAGATTTACATTGGCCTTTTTTCATTTTAATGGAAATGGACTTAGGCCAAATTATGATAAAAATAACTTGAAAACTAAATATATTTGGACATTGGCTTCTTTTCTAATAAATGTATCATCTACAGATAAAGATCTTTATATAGATAAATGTATCAGAATTGGCTTCGTTCGAAAAATATAACATTTGATCAATATATGCTTAAATTAAACATGCCATACCAGAATAAACAAGTATTGAGACTGCCTCTGTATCACTGTGGGTTAAACCCCATAGAACTCATGCTCCATCCAGTTTATCAGAATAATGTTTAAAAGTAGCCGAGATCTCAATCTGTGCCATATATTTACGCCGAACTCAAACTCAAACAAATTATAATTCACTTTGTATTTTTATGCCAAAAAAACCGTTTTTCAATATTTAAACTTTTTGGAATCGTAGAAACAAGTATAACAAAAAATATTAATAAAACTTATATTTTTTGACAACACCCTGTATATAAAATTTTTTGGCCATTTCTGACATAAACGTATAATTTCTTTGTTTTTTTTCGTCCTGTCTAAAAGTTTACTATTGTCGGATATCAACTAAAATCAATCAGGTTATTTGCCTCGCATTTTTGCAAAATTAAAATATAAATTTCGTATTTTACAAAATAATACTTCTGGTCAAACGAAAATATAATCGTAAATGCGATCCTGTTAGAGGCCTACACGTACTAATGTTTAAGTCCATTGCATCGCTTATTGAAATTTAGTATAGCTACTGAAATACGTTTAAAAACCTTTTCTCCACAGCTAATGTTCGTGTTGCTATAACAACTGTTTTGAGTAGATAAAGTATCACTTTAACCGCAAGGGTAGATTCGAGGTACTGGATTGATTCTCTGGTCCGAGAAGTATACACTTGGATACTTCTAAAGTAAACTTACTGTGAGGAACGTTTTTGGGGCGCAAGGCAATATACTTTCTCACAATTTCCAAGAAACTCAGACCAGTTTTCTTGTCAGTAATACAAAACGACCTTTCCTGCTTGGTTTTAGTATCAGATAATGAAACGATTATCACCGATTTTCTGTCGTCCACGTTAAACACTTCTAACTTGTACAATTTATCGGACCTAGTCTCTCCATGCACACTAAAAATAGCAATAACCTTCATCAACAAATAGACGTCATCAGGAGCTTCTGTCAGAAATTTAATAATGTCATCTGACTCCAGGATTTTGGACTTTTTAGCTTTTTATCCTCCACTCAGGTTTTTAAGTAAGGTGGTTAACTTGCTAAATTTAGAAATGTCACAATTTTCATTCACCAACAACGTACGCTTCAGCATCGAATAAAACGACCATAATGACGATAGCATCGCTTTCTTCGACTTTTCAGAAAAATACGCCAGAAGTATTTTTTTACTCACAACATTGATATTCTTAATGCTTTTCCACTTTTTAAAAGACTGGTATTCTTTCTTATACATCATCCTAGATTTTTGTGGCAACAATAAACTTTCTGCTTCCAACGCTGTATTTTCTACATCTAATGGCAGGTTTTCCTTTTCTTGTGTCAATTCCTTTCCGTCCATTTCGTATTTATTCACTTTGTACACAAAACGCATCAATATTCTCCGCAAAAAGCAAAACGTAACATTTGTTTGACACTTGTTGACAGAGTAATTCATATCCCTAGCAACGGAGCAACACAATTGCGATTTTTGTGCTAAAAATTATAATTTTCTTTGAAATTCTATTTTTCACCTGAATTTGAAGTCTTGTTATGGAAAAAAATGTTGTATTGCACACGACGATAAAATCGCATTATCTTCTCGAGCATAATTAGCGTCTCGACTGACGTCTCGACGCTAAAAAACGCTCTCGAAGATAAAGTACAATTTTATCGTCTTGTACAATAAATAACTATTAAATTAGATGACAATCATAGTTATATTTATTAAAGTGATTAACTAATACCCACTATTCTCATTTGAGTTATTAACAATAATATCTACCTTATTTTTTCATATTAGTGAACAAGTTTTTGGGAATTTTTACTACATTTTTATGATCATATAAAGCGTATTTTGTAAAAAAAAAATTTTAAAATATAGTGCCCAATGTGTTTATTTATGTTACAAATATATGCGTCCGGTTTTATTGTACAGTTTTGTATATACAAAAAGTTAAACAAATTTAAGCATAACTCACCTTATATATACCAATCCGCAGAAAGTTAAACAACACAACTAATTTATTGTCAAATGGAAAACTTTGACCGAAGTAAAAACTAAACAGCCATAATATGTTCAATAAAGTTCTTACAATAACGATCAACATATACCATCCAATAACTTGGTTAGCACTATACAATGCATCAGAAATAACATTTAGTTTGTGTTCAATCGATTTTGGCTGAAAAAAATTACATCTTAATAGCAAGTCAAGTTGCATGTTCAATGTTTTTATATTTTCCTGAAGACTATTTTGTGAATGGGCTATAATATCACATATCTGTGTAACGATTATACAAGTTCCGATATGAAAAACATCGGAAAGAGGAATGCGTATTAAATGCAGTCGATTAAAATTCATCCATAAGCTGTATATCTGAATACCACCAATAATTTGCAAGAGCAATAAAATTATAACCAGAAACTGGATCGTAAAACTTAACCTTTTCTCTTTGTTACAAAACGATTTTCCGTTTATGCGATCCAGTTTTAAAAATAAATCCTCCCATTTTTCTTGGCTTAAAATATTCGCCAATAAAAACACCATAATCATGATAGATGCGTGCAGATTAAAAATTTCATATTTACTAATGATATCATGAGAATTATACACATCTAAAAAAAGCAATGTGCACAAAGTACTTAACAGAAGAATTGCATATCCTTTTGAAAATTTACGAAAGCATTTATTTTTACCTCCTATGTTAAGAGGAATACATCCAATCCACCTTAAAACGAATAAAAGAATTCCAAAAATATTTGCCATATGTATAGAAAACCTCTCGTTAACTCTGAATACTAATATACTGTCAGTAGTAAATAGTGATTGCTCTTCGAATACAAACAAATAATATTCACTCCATTTAAGAAAATTACTGTTTTATCGTTAATAAAATTCTGCTTTAAAATATATCAGCTTATTTATTGTAACTATATTAAAGGGAACTTATTTGTGGAGTAACACACAACTGAATCAATTTAGCAATCAGGCGGGCTCCATATTCCATGGGCCAAATGAGCCTAGGAAGTGAATGAATTTTGATCTACTTATTTTTTTTATAATAGCAGCGTTTTTATATGTGACAAAAAATAAAAGATTTCTTAATATTTGTAAGTTTTAAAAAATTTGAAAACGGACTAAGGCTGTGATAAATAATAATTCAATTAAATGAAATCATTGTTTTACAGCCGGTCACAACATAATTATATTTTTTTAAACTACAGGATTGTCTTATATAATATAGCATGATAATATAAATCTCAAGCTTAACTAGCATTACAGTATACTGGTAAATTTGCCCGTTATCCTACAATGGGGAATTCAATCAATTGCCATCTACAAACAGCCCATACACTCAATTTTAACACGTTAAGCCCCAAAGCATAAATGCGCTCCTTTTGTCTCGAGCCAAAGGATATTTTGTACTTCTGTAACGTAATATTTTGCCTACCACATAGGGGTGGAGATAGGGCAAGCAAAATAAACGATACTGTGCGAACAGCACTCAGGGCTTATTTGGAGAGCTGGGTCGTGGATAAGTTGAATGGGGTTTGATTGGGGCAACTACAAAAAAGAAACAAAGGGATGCTTACATAAGTCTTTTGCAACAAATGGACAGACAATACAACAGAAAGGATCTCTAGCAATTTAAAATGGACGCCGCTTCGAGGTGCCAAATTATAACGATTACAACAATAAAAAGGGGTTATAAACTTTTTTTAAATAAATAAAAAAAAATGGTTTAGAGAAATAAATTAAACATTTATTGTGTCTCACCACAAACAGTTACAAATACAAATAATACATAGAAACTATATTAATAGCCACAAAAGTAAATATAAATATAAAAATAACAAAGAAAGACTTACATGTGTCCTATTCGTTTACAAGTGGGAATTGCAACAAAACTTACAAATGTTACTGGGCTATAAACTGTGGCTAATAAATTTTAACCTACTAATAAATTAACCTTTTCTAAAAACAAAAGAAGCTAATGTCACAAAAATATGAATCTGGCTGTCATATGTCAACATTGAATTTTATAACAAAGAATAATTAAAATGACAGCATAGCCACACCCTAAGATTTACAGTGTCAATTATTAAAACCTTTTATTTTTATTATTTATTATTTAAATTATGAAAGCAATTATTACTTTAATGTTTATTTATTTTTTTGAAAGTTTAAAACAAAAAGTTACCTTGGTTGCACTAAATGTCTTTACTTAACATATTTTCTGAGGTCGGAAACTGGATCTATTAAAATTTCTGGAGGTAGATCTGGGATGACGACCAGGGATAAGAAGATGAGGGTGGAAGCTAGCACTGGCTGGAACACAAACCTTAAAAACTGGTCTTCCTTAAAGACTGGAACAGGTACAGCACAATGGCAACATGAGGTTATCTTCAAAAACTGTTGTATAACGCCATTACAAATCCCTCATATGAGATATGGCACACAACAAAAAAAAACAGTGATTACTCGTTCAGAGTTGACACATTACTTTGAGTAAAAATCACTTTGTCGTTGACAAATTTGCCGGCTTTTCACACAACTATATAATGACCATTCCCTTTGACCTCCAAATCTTTCAACCTCCACTTAACCTGTAACTATTGACTGCTCAATACTACATATTTAACTGCTATTGTCACTTTATACTATATTTCCATGACAAAAAAAGGAAAACGAAAAGATTACGAATTAGAAAATAAATTCTGGCTCTCTTACCGAGAGTGAACAATTATATTTCCGGCAAAAACTTCTCAGCGATCTAAATGGATGTTTATTTGAAACGCATATTTCGAGCGGGTTTAATCAAAGAAAATACCAAGGAAATATAACCAACTCTAAAAATGTTTTATTTTACTCGGCGACGTAAATATTATTTGGGTATTTGGCGAAATACTATTTGGGTTTTAACTCGTACGATAGGAACAGAGAAGCATGGAAAACATTCTTCGTTATTTTAATACATGTATGAGGGGATTTCAATTTAATACATACACGAGGGGATTTCAAAATATATATCAAGAAAAATGCAAATGCTACACTTCCAATAACAAAAATTAAATTAGTTGTTTATATTGATACCCCATTTTTCTTATTTAAAGTACGCCGTAGCGTGTTTAAATTCAACTTTCAAAAACGCGCGTATTTAAAAGTTACCATGGCAACATCAACAGTTTTAAATATTTATCTGACCTGACAGAAGTACATAACTTAGAAAGTCAAATAAAAATTATGAATAAAATATTACTAACAAATATTTTAAAAGCTTTATTCAAATATTTGGAAATCTTAATCTTTTAAATGAATGTGTACAGTTGGTATTGTTTGAAACATTTATACTTCCGTTTTTTAAACCAGAGGAAATGCTGTTCACATTAATGCTATTGACATTCTCGGAAGCCAATGGTGTTGTACTTTCATTAATGGCACTCCCAATAATATTTCAAACATTCTTCTTATTCTTCTTTTAAGCAATATACAAACAGTAATAATAATTAGTTTAATGTGACATATTGCAAATTAATTTTTGTTTTTCTCATTTCCATAATAACGAAAGGTATACTAATGTACATCACAAATTCAACCATTTTATATTCTCAGCTCTTATTTCAATTTTTTTAGTAATAATACATGATTTCAAAGTGTAACAATAAAAAAATAGCGTAAAAAGTATTCTTGGATAACTGGTCTTTAAACTTATTCTATTTCGAGCACTCCGGCTGCGCCGTCGTGCTGGAAAATTGCGCGTGTGTTATTAAAGACCTCATTATCCACTTATACTTTAATATACTATTTTGTGTATGCATAACAATTTGACGTTCTAGCCATTAAAACAAGGTAAAAACATTGCGGTCATTTTTGGTGCACACGGTCTGTGGATAAAATTTTTTGTTCTTGGTTTCAGTCCTGACCGTGTAAGCTAAGTTGTCCCACACAGTTTGTAATGTATGAACAAAATATATTGCAACAAATATACATATTTATGCTATTCTATTACATTAACGTCTTAACAGTACTTGCATGGGTATCAAAAAACACTTAATGCACATAAAAGTAGTTGAAGTATGAACAAAATATATTGCAACAAATATACATATTTATGCTATTCTATTACATTAACGTCTTAACAGTACTTGCATGGGTATCAAAAAACACTTAATGCACATAAAAGTAGTTGAGGGGTAGCATGGACAACATTATGTACTTTATTAGCATGTTTCATTGCGAATTGCCTTAAATCGCGTTCTGAAAAAGATTTATAACAAAATGTGCATTTTCCTCTATTCTCTTTTTCTACAATGCAGTGTCGAAAGGATTGTTCTTGTTTTGGTTCGGGAGCACCCCTAGTGTGTAGCAATGATAAAACTATTTTCCCTCGGAAAGAAGTAATAAGTACTATGTTACACGTAACATATTTATAAAAAACATGCGCATTGACAACTACCGTATTAGTCAAAAGTTCGATAGCGACTTTTCGGTAACACTTGATACTTTTACGAATGGAAGAACTGTATGCCGCTTTTTGGTCCAAAATATCAACGAAGGCTTTCGTTGCATTGTATTCGACAGCAGTCGATGGCTTAGTAACAGGTCCACGTTCAGTTTCTACTTTAATCATTAAAGGAGGATCCTTAGTGGTTAGAAAGAGAAGGTCTCTCTTATCTTCCTACTTGCTGACAATGTAATGTCTTCTCTTCATTAATCTTCAGCTCTACTTCACTTGTTGCTCCTTCCACCTTGTTGAAGATGTCTTTCGTGGATATTGTTGGTATTATCCAAGAAATTAAATCACAGCGACTAAGATGGGCAGGCCACGTGCACTGACTGCATAACGAGAGCAGCGGCGGCTCGTGGCCTAAAAAAGTGGTGAAGATAAGGAAAGCTTGTCGGACCAAAAGGAGGTTTGTTACCTACGTCGCGCATTAAAAATTTGTTAAAAAAATGTATAGAGTTTAGGGCTCTAATAACTTGAAAACAGTTTTTTAGGGCACTTATACTAGATACGATTCGTTCTGCTTGCCTGGGGTATTTTAATTCTGAACCTTGACATTTCATTGAGGGCTTTTTGGCGATTAAATCACCACGCCTACTTAAACGGGTTGGTGAGTTTCGATTCAGCCGCCCACTCTGAGTCAGATGCTGATTGCAGCCGACCACTCTGGAACAGACTCAGATGTTTAAAATACTGGTTAGTCGACCATGTAAAAGAACATCCCTTTTATCTTCATTTTTCCAATGCCTAAACGGAGTCTCTAATATATTACACACCAAGTCATTAATTTAGCCACCATTTAATATAGTCTTCTGCAGGTCATCATGCAGGGTAGAGTTGATGGCAAAAAGGGAATAAGTAGAAAGAGGAAATCATGGCTGCAAAATATTCGAGACTGGACAAACATGACTGTAGACGAAATATTCCACGTTGCAAAAGACAGAGAAACTTTTAGAAACGTGGTCGCCAACATCCGTTAATGGAGACGGCATAGGAAGAAGAAGAAGAAGTCATGTCAAGTAATTGGATTTATGTCTGTCTAAAATTATTTTTGTTCAAACGAAATTCACGAGAACACTTTATAGGGAAAATAGGAATACCAAATACACATCCAACAGTGGGTAAAGATGAATAATATATGTATTTGTAAAGTCGGAACTGCACTCACCAGTTTTCTCATCTATCACTAAGGATAGGCTGACGTCAAGTTGCCATGGCAACCGTGAACGCTCATGCAGATGCATTTCGAATTTCAAAAATTATATTCACCTATTCCTGAATACTAAGATTCAGTACACGGCTAGTGAAACAGGTCAGGACTTGACCGTCAAGTACGTACCGCTAATAAATCTAGTTGTCTTTTTAATTTTTAGATTAATTAAAAGAGAATAAATAATTGATTTTAGAATTTAGATATAATAATTGCTTTCATTTTTTATTTATTTGTCTCAATTTAATTATATTTTTTTGGTGAACCTTACCTTCACCTACTTCACCTGGCCGGCCGCCGCTGAACGAGAGACTTGTAAAACTGGTATGGGAGGAAAGTCCCACAGGCAAGAGACCACTAGGACGTCCCAGAATGCGATGGAGGGATAACATCCAAGCAGATCTCCGGAGAATGAACATTCCATTTGACTGAAATTGGAAAAAAATTGTACAGTCAGCCAAGACCCATCCAGGATTGTAGCGCTACGTGATGATGACAACGTAATGTACCAACTATGTGGGTGCATTGTCTGTTTAACTCGCGTGCTAGTTCAACGCTTGTATAGGAATCATCCGTGAATATTGTTCTTCCGGTACCTAAAAGAAGTTGCAAGAGTTGCATAACTACTCTAGAAACTAAGGATTTTTTGATGGTATTTCTTTCTCACCACCTTTTTCCAGGTATATATTGAAGAAAACTTAACCTTTCACAAAGAGGCACCATCGTCTCATCAATATACAGAAAATTGTTAGGCTTACAAATTTTCTGAAATTTACTATTTAATATTGTTATAAGAGGTGAGCTTTTGTATAGTCTGCCATTTAGTGAAATATATATTATTAATTATATATTAACTTTGAGAAATCGCTTTTTTATAAAGTGAATTCTTGCTCCAATAATCTCTCAACTCTGGTTTCTTGTCTAGTCCTATCCACATTATAACTGTTAAAAAACGAAGTAATTCATCTCTATCTGAGTATTGCCATTTGCACAAAAGCTAATAATTTTTTATGGTTTTATTTACAATTCCCTTATTTACTTTCTGTTGGGCATATCTATTTGTTTCTATTATTAACAAATCTTGAATTTTATTATCAACAAATACTAAGTAATCGGTACATGACCACGAAGTTGCTCTTCGTCAATGTTAAATTCTGGACTATCAGTAAATTCAAATTTGTGTGGTTCTTTCGGGCCATCTGTTTCTTTTCAAATTACATTACCTACTCTTAAATTAACATCGTCTATGTTCATGATTCCTTCAGTTTCTCTGAGTTCTAAATAATCAACAAATCAATACAAAATAAGAAATTGCAAATAAGACATCTTACCAATTACTAAATTAGAAAGACTGCTTCGTTATCATTTTCTTTCCAATAACACCGTTTCGTACGTTTTCTGTGATTTCTCAGGCATTAATTTTTCTGACGGTATTTTTGCTCCTATATTTATTTTATGTGGTGTTCAATTTTCAATATCTCTATTGTCTTCGGATATTTTCTTAAAAAGATTTAATATTGAAACTTGTCAGTTTGTTTAACCTTGGAAAGGGCTCGCCTTAAATGATTACAAAACCTGGCGCGCGACAGAAATTGGCTAACATGCAGTTCCTTAATATTTTTGATACTTTTTTAATTATTTGTAATAACTTTAATAAATTATACAAAAAAACCTCAATTTATGTGATCACTACAATTTGTACATACAATATTAAATTTAGAATGTCGTGTACAAATGAATGCACTACATTTTGCACATTTCATAGACATATATACGACTTTTCACATTTCCACTTTTACGGTTGTATAATGTTATTATTACCATTTTGTCTGGTTTCTTACCAGTAGCTTTATTATAAGCCGGAGGTTTCGCAACTGTATATAAATATTGATGAAATATTAACAGACTTTTTGTCAGTTTTGATTCTCCCCTTATAGTTTGCCAAGATTTCGCGTACAAAAATCCATTGTCGCTTTGTTTAAGCCATTAACATCATTATTCATCATTATTCTAACCGTAAAATAATTGTCTTTTTGGTATCGTTTCGTATCCACTAATATTTAAGTTTGTAGATATTCTTGTTTAATTATAATTGCATGTCTGTTTATAAATATTTGTGATTTGATTTTACTTCTTTTTAAAATAGAGTTTCATATACTCTGGCTTTCATTTTTTTCTATTTTAATATTAATACCAAAAGCGATAGCGAGAAACCAGCGAGATCTAAATTGAATATAGACAGTCTTTTTACTTTCTGATGACCTCAATTGTTATATAGAGGTCATCATATGTGCAGAACGCAACAATCTCTTAGGATTATATCTTTTTACTATAAAAAATTCTATGTTTGGTTTTCCCACTTTAAACTTGAAAAAAAGTAGCTTTTTTGAGTTTTTCGAAAACGAAAACATGAAGTTTGCTCAAAATTTGTCAAAATGCTTCTAGTGATTACATATACCTACTTAAATTATTTAAATGTGTAGTTTGGTTGTTGGAGGGTGCAGATTAACCTTAATTTTTTACTGTAACAGTTGAAGTATCTACCACGTTTAGCAGAATTTTTGTCTTCTTAATGAGTAACTGGTTGCTTTAGAAACATCATAAACAAACACTCGGTTATATCACGTGGAAGTGTTGTGATTTCTGATCGTGTGTGTAGGTGTTCTTTCATCAAGTTCCCTACAAGGTTTTTGAGAAAATGTCTCCTTATAAGTGATTTACTTTTACAAGCATTAAAAGCTAATTTAGGCCATTTTGAAAAATTACCCATGGCGACCATTAAGTACTTGTACCCTCTGTTATCGAAAGTGAACCGACAATATTCACTGCAAGTCATTCAAAAGGCTTTCTGAAAAGATATTGTGCCATTTTGTTTGTATTGTGACTAATTGTTTTAGGGCCTTTTCTATCACTACATAAATCGCATTTTTTACACCAATCTTCTACATCTCTGCGGCAACTGATCCAGTAAAATCTGTTTCGAATTCTGGCAAGTGTTAGTTTAACTCAGAAATGTTCTCCCGAGAGACTGCTATGAAGTTTTTGTAATACACTTTTAACGTGTCATTTTGGCAGTACCACTTATTGCAATGTACGTACTTTATCAGGATTTTTCCACTTCCGCTACAATAGACCATTTGAAAAATACAGAGATTTCCACTGAGCTCAGTACGCCTTTACAGTACCACTGTATTTGATTATTTTCTGCCAAATAGGTTTTACTTCATTTTTATTCCATTTTCGTGTAATTTTTTAATCATTGCCTTTCTTTTGACTCTTTTTTAGGTTTTCAAGGAAGATCTGATCGTTATCTTCTTAGTGCTTAACTGTAGTCCTCCGGAGACTTATTTCTTCAGTTACATTTTCTCTTCTTTAAACTGACACCGACTTTAAGCCTGTAATGCATTTAAAGCATCTTATAATTCATGTAATTGTTTAGTCTAAAAAATAGTGAGGACCTTACAACCTCACTATTTTGTTCTTCTGTCCTTGTCTGGGATCAGCTTCTGCAATTATTTTGCAAATGCCCTATTCTTCCGCATTTAAAACATTTTATTTTGATTTTGAGATTTTTGTTGAAAATTAAGCAGGATGATTAATATCTAGAATAAAATTGATTGTTGGTTATCTGCGGTTGTTAATATTATATTTTCTCGAAACTTTTACTTTTTGTAATTTTGGGCTAGATCTGGAAATGCTTTTCGCTGCTTCATACACCTAGGCTGAGATATTTTTCTAGCGTTTTGTGGTATTGTCATCGGAAATCTTGTTGGTTTTTAACATCCTGTAGATTATCTATGAATGCTGGTATTTCAATTTGTTCCAGAAAATCTGTAGGTGCCTAGGGGTGCCCCACATACAATAATCTTTTAATATCGGCTTTATATTCTTGCAGGTTTTCGTTATGTTTTTAATATCGAACTTTTAGCTATTTTTGAAAAACCTGCTTTAGATGATGTCCGCCATATCTTGTCTCTACAGCTTCAATGAGAGAGGTATAACTAAGTGCATCCTGGGGTACTGCCTTCCCTGCAGCGATACCATCAAAGAAGCTTTCAGCACTTCCTATGCTGTTTGGCCACCGAATGTAAATGGTTTTCTACTAATAATTATACCTGGTTTAACTATGTAAGCGCTGTGTTTAGATTCGACATTATTAGATGAACCATATCCAATATTAGATAGAGACACTTGGGTATTCATTTTTAACTAAACTTACTCAACTTTTTGTCTTTCTAAATTAGATATAAAATCGTTTATAATCGTACTATTTTATTTTCTGAATGGTTTGGTTGTAATATTTTATTCTTTAGATCGTTTTTTAAATCGTTTTGTTGTTGATTTTGTTGAATTTTCATGAATTTGAGATAAATTATTCATCATTTTTAACTTTATTTGTTTAAGCCTCTCTTCTTTCTCTTGTTTATGCCTCTCTTTCTCTTTTTGTCTACGCCTCTTTTTTTCTTCTTTCATTTTGAAAAACGGTACGGGGGTGCCGGATGTATACATTTCTTTATCAAAATCAGGATCTTGTATTTACCAATAACAAATACTAAATACTTCTTTGATCCCACAGCTATCACCAATATTACACTTCTTTTAAATCAACTTTGTATGGAACACCAACAATATCACAGAATACACCATCCCAACAAGAAGCAAAACGAAGGGCTCCGCTATGTTCTAAATAGTTTTTCTGTCATCCTTTAAAAACTGAAGGTGGTTTACGTATTGAGAAATGTCGTCTCGTGTGTGTTTTTTATTACTTTAAAAAAGAATAATAGTTATTATACATATTATTGTAATAAACTCATTGTGATAAGTTTATTACAAAATTATGAGATGCAGTACACGAAAAGGAGGATTTTATTATGTTGTTCGTAGGTGCCCATCTAAATCTGATAAGGAAATAAGTTTTTTTTCAATACCGAGTGATCGTAGCAGTTAAACAAATTAAATTTGAAATTCAAACGCGTTATGACAGTTATCTGAACATTTATATTTTAGCTTAACATACTTTTTTCTAGAGCTGAATTAGGCTAAAAGCAGCAAACAGGGAAGATGTGCTTTCCATGCATGTTGAATTGCATAATAATTATAAAATGTGCGAGCAAAATTTTGAACCAGTATACATGACGAAAGGAAACAAAAGGAAGACATTATTTATGCAAGCACATCCTACGAAGTTCTCACACACCCAATATTCACAATATACAAACGAACCATTAAAGAAAGTCATAAGGCTAAAAGGTAGATACTTTTTATTTATTCTCAATTATAATGCCTCATTATAAAAGTCATATAAAAATCAGTATCTACTTATATAAATTGTTTGTTGTTTTTTATAATATAAACAGGATCTGGAATTGTGAAATTTTATGATGTTTAATAAGCCTAATCAAGAACATATCTTATGGTTACATAATGAGTAACATTTATGTTGTGGTTTTAGGTACAACTGAAATAGATAATGTGCAGCCAGTTGCCATTAAAAATCAACATCATCATCATTTTGGCTTTACAACCCTGTGTGGGTCCTAGCCTCCCCAAGAATTTTTCTCCAGTCGTCCCTATCCATCGCCTTCCTCCGACAAGCACGTATTTCCATATTTCTCATATCTTGGTCTATGTTATCTAGGAATCTTGTTCTGGGTCTTCCTCTTCTTCTTTGACCAATAGGTCTATCAAGGAGCGTTTTTCTAGCTGGGTCGGTTTGCTCCATCCGCATTACATGGCCTACCCACCTCAGACGTCCTATCTTTATGTGTTTTAATATATCATATTAAAAATCAAACTGATGCTAAACATACTCTACCTGATACTTTGATGGAAGAGTTTCTGGTAAGAGGTAATTTTATTTATTGCTTCTACAACTGTATTATGCATTTAACTAATCACTAATAGGTATTAACTTATTTACTTTGAATGTTTGTATGTTATTTGTTTCTTGTTTGTACAAAAATATGTATTACCCCTCCCTCCCACAAATGTGATATGTCCAGGCGAATTGAATGTAGTACCGTACAACCAAGGACCCTTAAGCTAGCGGGGACACATGAGCGGAATCCAATTTAACCTACGTAACATTTTTTTACCCATTTTTCACTAATTTATTACCACCCTAATAATTTTTCACCACCAAACCAACCTTAAGGGGAGCGATTCTGCTGGCTTGAGGTTCAAGCTAGCAGAATGCAAAAAAAAACTTTTTGTTGATGGCATATTTTTTCACCAATTTTTCACTAATTTATTACCACCCTAATAATTTTTCATCACCAAACCACCCTTAATGGGAGCGATTCTTCTGGCTTAAGGTTCAAGCTAGCAGAATTCAAAAAAAAATCGGTTGCCTGTAAAGTCGGTTTTACGGGCGAAGATTTTACGTGACAACGTCTTTTTCTCGGTAGAATATTTATTGATATGAATATTATTAAATTGCACAATAGGAACAAGGAATTGAATGAAAATAAGAATTGCACAAATTTTAACTATAGAAATATATTTTGTTTACTAAAACATTGTACATGTAAACTTAAACTTAACTAATTTCTATTTGAGTGATTTTGTTGACGATACTGAATCGACTGAATTACGATTGATTGCAGAGTGATTTAAACTAATAATTTACTTAACACTATCAACATTTGTCAATAGTATGACATAACCTATAAACTCAGTTTCTCAACTTTTGTGTCAATCTAACAATTAATCAATCAATCATAGTTTACGATAATGAAATATTAGTGTACAATTATTTACCTTCATTGTTGTAGTTGTTGTAAATGACGAATCTAAGCACTCCACATTTTCACTACAGACACAGCTGACGATACTTTAACCACACGTGTGAACTTGTATTATGACGCTTTCTCGGTTTTCCAACGCCAAGAACGCTCGAGAAAGACAGAGACACAAGCACGCACCGATTCAACGCGCCTAATTCTCTAGTGCTGCGCGCGCAGCGGACCGATCATGTTTGAGTGGGAGAGAGACGCAAGGTATTCGCCGGTTCGGCGGGCCTCTCTCTCGTTCGGTGACTCATCGTAACAGACGTGAGCGGGCGTTACACTTTTTCATGAGTGACTCCGAGCCACAACCTAATTTAAGACGTTGTCACGTCAAAATATTTGTGATATACCACAGTGTTCTGCTAGGTTTTTACGAATTTATTACAACTTTAGTAATTTTTCACCCCTTACTACCCCTTTAACAAAAATTAAATAAATTTGTTTTTTCAAAAATACTTCAATACATTTACACGGTGTGTGTGTGTGTGTGTGTGTGTGTGTGTGTGTGTGGAAAACACTTCTGTTGTAATAATTGGTATATTTAATTAAAAATTACTACTTACCTATTACTTATTAATTACTTACTAAAAGTACTACAAATTTCACTGAAGATGGACTGAGAAGTCCGAAAACGGTTTGAACTTAATCCTTTTGGATTTTTAAAATTTAATTAAATATACCAATTACAACAGTGTTTTACTTTAATGTTCGAGTTTTTTAACTATATGATATACAGCCAACTCAGGGGAATTATCCCTTTTTAAGTTGTAAAATTTTGTTAAAAAATAGGCAATGTACAAAACAACAATATTGCAATATTTAGCATATAAAAAAGTTGGTGAAGTTGGTGTTTGTGTAAATTTTACCATTTAAAGATGTAAACTACTTTCCTTATTTGAATTTTTAGTATTTATGGGAATTATCTTCCACACTGACACATACGGATTTCAAGATTGGAGGGTTATTGGAAAACAGATCCACTATTCAACTTAAAATCTTTTTTGCAAAACATCGGAAGAGATCTTTTTCTTATAATTTTAAGGTGCTTAAACTTCATCCTTAATCCAATGAGACCTAATATTATTCCTCAAGATCGGTTTTATAGAATAAGAACAGTTATAGACTTTTTAATAATAAAATGACTGCTCTGCATTATCCAATAAAAGAATTATCACTAGATTAATCGATGGTACCGTGGAAAGTTAGACTTAGTTTTAAACAATATACTAAATAAAAGACGATATCAAGGTTAGAATTAATTTGTAAATAAATTTATAAAAAAGCAAAGAAAGACGGAATATCGCACGCGAACATTTTCCTGTAAATAATTGCTAATAAATCGGACAAACGCGAAACGAAAACGAAAAGATGCAGAGTATGTCCTATCCTAAAAATAAGAAAAAACCCAATTTATGAGTGTGTGGATTGTGCCGAGAAACCAGATCTCTCCGTGGGCGATTCTTTCAAACATTTCCATAAATAAAATAAATAGGTTAATATTTCTTTGCAATAACCTTTAATTTTTACCTATATTAAACTGACAATAAATGAAAAATCGACAAAGAATTAAAATACAAATATTTTTAAATTTTTAAAATGCTGCTAATATAAATTTATTTTACTACGCAAATAATCTATATCAGCTGTTCTGACCAACCGGTAATTTCGGTCTCATTTGAATATACCTACTTAAAATATTTATATCCTAAAATTATTTCCAATATAAATTCTTTATGCTATACACCTAATCTTAAAATTATGTTTTGACCAATCGTTAATACTCTTCTTATTTAAATAATATTAAAATATTAAATACCTAAATGATTTTTCAAATTTTCATGTACCTAATCTTTTAATCTTTTAACAATAGGTGCGCACGGTCCCGACCCTCCTTTACAATTAGTTAAATAATGTAATAGACGTAATAAAATTATTTCAATTTAAATATTTCTTACCTGGTAATTTATTCTGTGAAATATAAAAATTCCATTGTATGTAATAAAACTCAACTTGATTTCAGTTATTTTATATTCATAAAAGGTACTAACAATTCGATTTCGCTTAGCCATGTAATACGACTCGAATCAGAGTCAATTTTTTAAAACAGGTAAAATTTATAGTTTTTGGAATAAAGTGTTTTCATATTTTTAATATTTAAACATTAAAAAAATAAATATAAGTTAGTATAGAATAACATCTGAAAATGTTTTTCAATTAGGGTAGTAGAAAAACATGACTAGGCTGGTAAAAATATAGTAAAATTCTAGCAGAGCACTCTTGTGTTTTTAAAAAGATTTTTTATTCACCTAGCGTCAATGTGTGTCTTGTTGAATGTTTCCCATTAACTGAGGCTTAGGGGGTCAAAAATTATAAAGGTGGGTCAAATTCAGTAAAAACCTGGCAAGCAATTTATATTTTCAGTTACAAGTAGAATACAGTAAAATTATAAAAATAGATTTTTTTATCACCTTAAATTTTAACTTATTGACTTCTCATAGAGGGTAGTTGAAGGGTGAAAAATTACTTGGATGGTAATGTATTAGTACAAATCTAGCATAATACTGTAGTATCTCACATTTTCGAAAAGATTTGTTTTGCATTCAACTAACGTAAATGTGTAGATGGTGGAATTGGTGAAGTTGGTTAACATTTTAGTAAAAACTAACCAGAGCAGTTTCTTATTTTATTTATAAATAGTATTCAGTAAAATTATAAAACTGTTTCACCTTTAATTTAATCGTAGCAGAACTATTGACTTCCACTAAGGGTTAGTCGAGGGATCAAAAATTACTAAGTTGGTAATAAATTCGTAAAAACTCGCAAAGCACTGTGGTATATCATAAATAATTTTTTTTAATTCCGCTGGCTCGAATATTAAGCTAGCAGGAACGTTTCCAAATAAGATTGGTTTAGAAATGGAAACTTATCAGAGTAAAAATACTTTTTTATGTCAGTTATAAGTAGAGGATAGTAAAATTGTAAAAAAGATTTTTTTCACGTTGAATTTTAACCTAACAGAATTATTGACTTATCACAAGGGGTAGTTTAGGTGTGAAAAATTAGTAGGGTGGTAATAAATTCGTAAAAACTTAGCAGAATACTGTGGTATTTCAAAAATACGTTTTTTTTTCAATTTTGCTGGTTCAAATATTCAGCTAGTAGGAAAGTTTTCGAATAGGTTTATGGGAGCAAAATTATCAGGATGGTCAAAGTTTAGTAAAAACTTAACAAAACACTTTTTTATTTCAGTTATAAGTAGTGGAGAGTAAATATGAAAAAAAAAATTCTCCTTAAATTTTAATCTAACACAATTATTGACTTTTCACAAGGGGTAGTTAAGGGGTGAAAAATTACTAGGGTGGTAATAAATTTGTAAAACGTAGCAAAACACTGTGGTATATTATAAATATGTTTTTTTTTAATACCTGCTAGCTTGAACCGCAAGCCAGCAGAATGGCTCCATTTAAGGGTGGTTTGATGGTGAAACAATATTAGGGTGGTAATAAATTTGTGAAAAATGGGTGAAAAAATATGTCATCAACAAAAAGTTTTTTTTTTTGAATTCTGCTATCTTGAAGCTTAAGCCAGACGAACCGCTCCCATTAAGGGTGGTTTAGTGGTGAAAAATTATCAGGGTGGTAATAAATTAGTGAAAAATGGGTGAAAAAATATGTCATCAACAAAAAGTTTTTGTTTTGAATTCTGCTAGCTTGAACCTTACGCCAGCAGAATCGCTCCCATTAAGGGGGGTTTGGTAGTGAAAAATTATTAGGGTGGTAATAAATTAGTGAAAAATTGGTGAAAAATATGCCACAAACAAAAAGTTTCTTTTTTGAATTCTGCTAGCTTGAATCTTAAGCCAGCAGACTCGCTCCCCTTAAGATTGGTTTGGTGGTGAAAAATTATTAGGGTGGTAATAAATTAGTAAAAAATGGGTGAAAAAATATGTCATCAACAAAAAGTTTTTTTTTGAATTCTGCTATCTTGAACCTTAAGCCAGACGAACCGCTCCCATTAAGGGTGGTTTGGTGGTGAATAATTATCAGGGTGGTAATAAATTTATGAAATATGGGTGAAAAAATATGTCATCAACAAAAAGTTTTTGTTTTGAATTCTGCTAGCTTGAACCTTACGCCAGCAGAATCGCTCCCATTAAGGGGGGTTTGGTGGTGAAAAATTATTAGGGTGGTAATAAATTAGTGAAAAACTGGTGAAAAATATGCCACAAACAAAAAGTTTCTTTTTTGAATTCTGCTAGCTTGAATCTTAAGCCAGCAGACTCGCTCCCCTTAAGATTGGTTTGGTGGTGAAAAATTATTAGGGTGGTAATAAATTAGTGAAAAATGGGTGAAAAAATATTACGTAGGTTAAATTGGATTCCGCTCATGTGTCTAACCGCTAACTTAAGGGTCCTGTACAACCAGAAGTTTTAGAAACTCTAGATGCACAGAAAGAAATCGAAGGGGTATACAGTCATTCTAGTCGCAGCTGCAGAGTTTCTATGTGCAACGAACATATTGTGGTGTTGGAGGTTAATACATATTTACATTCAAAGAAATTTCTCTAAAGGAAACAAAAAAAAAATCAGCAACTTAAGACAATGTTAATAAAAATTTCAAAAGTAAGTAAAAAGTCTTTAGTCAAAAATATAGATTTTGAGTTATAGTAAGTTTTTTAATAAACCTTAAAAAAACGATAAAAAGTAATAGAAACCGACTGATTGTCATCTCTAGTTTGAAATTAACTCTTAAATTTAATCGCTTTTTATCGGTCTTTTAACGTACTAAAATACTTTTAGTACGTTAATTTGTTTGTTAAAAAAAAACAAACCGATATTTTTGACATAAGATTTTTTTATGAGTACAGAATTGATATATGGGTTATTCGCTCCGTTCGTGGCTGACGCGACACCTACCGGCTTCGTCTGACAGTTTTGGACCTCCCAATTTGAGGTTAAACATAATACATACGAAATTAACAATTATTAATAATTAGTTTTTTAATTATATTTTTTTAGGTTATGTACAAAATAAATGTATTTAAAACAGGGTTTCTAAAAATTCATCACAATTTATCTATTCAACCCCAAACCTAAAAGAAAGGGAAAAATCTAGTACTGGCAAATCAAGTTTTTCATGTCGAAGGGCATGTAATTAAAAACAATAATAGTAAAAATTATGATCTCTAAAGTCATCAGGCAGGCTGCAGTTATGTTGAAGTGAAATATCATTTAAGGTGAATTATTTAAATTTTTCCAATTTCAATTGCATAAAAATGAAATTATGTGATGTTTACTTTTTCATATTAATAGCACGAATCCATCTTTTTATTCTTTTTTTTACTATATGTAATCTTTGTAAACCTATAAAAACTACACTCACTAGAACACTCATTAAAACAATTAAATACGCAACATGTATTTGCACCCATTTTTAATAAAATTCTTCTCCCGGTCTTCATAACATCCCTGCAATATTTCTTCCAAAAACTTTCTTTATCTGCAAAAAAAGACTTGCTGAATATCTATAATAATATATGGAGATACGGCCAGTTTACAAAAATCAGGAGTACTCCGATTCATGGTCATCCCTATTTATAAACAAAATCAACCAAAATATTTGTCACATTCATATAGACCTATTTCTCTAACTTGTGTAATGTGTAAAGTTCTCGAGAAAATCATATCCAACAGATTAATGTGGTTTTTAGAAAATAATAAATTACTTGCCCCGGAACAAAGCGGATTCCGAAAAAATCGTTCAACACTGGACAATCTTATTAGTTTAGAGTCTGAGATTCATGAAGCAATGGCATGTGGACAAAAATGTATCGCAGTATTCTTTGACATAACTAGAGCATACGATACAGTTTGGCGACATGGTGTTATTTAAACACTTAGTGGATGGGGAATAAAAGGTAATATAGCACAATTCATAAACAATTTTATATCTCATCGAACTTTTAATGTACTAGTTAACGGTACTGTATCTAATACAAAAATTAAAAAAAAAACGGAATTCCCCAAGGATCTAATTTAAGCGTCCCCCTATTTCTTATTGCAATAAATAATATTATCTCCACTTGTGACCTAATAGTAAAAGCTAGACTCTTTGCAGATGACTTAATCTTTTTTGTTAAGGGGATAAATGATAAAACCCTTCAGACCCATCTACAGAAAGTGCTATGGAATCTCGAATTATGGACAAATTCCACAGGTCTTTAATTATCAACAACAAAATCAAAGGCTATGTTATTTTCAAAAAAAGGAGTTATATCACTCCAGAATTAAAATTATTTAATAAAGAAATAAAATATATTGAGAAAATTAAATGTCTAGGCATGACATTTGACAACAGATTATCCTGGAATAACTACATTCATGATCTAAAAAGTACGTGTGAATCTGCACTTAACATTATAAAAACTGTTGCACACAACACTTGGGGAGCAGATAGTAAAAAACTGACCCTTATGTACAAGTCATTGATCAGGTCCAAATTCGACTACGCTTGTATTATTTATGATTCAGCAAAACCATATATCATAAAACAACTCGATCGAATATAAGATAGTGCTTTGCAAACCAAACTACGTGCCTTTTATACTAGCCCTACTGAAAGTTTACACTGTGAATCTGGAGAAGTCCCCCTGGAATTTTGAAGAAAACAACTTTCACCAACATATATGCGGCATCAATACAGGCAAATCCTATGAATCCTGTTAGCCACTATGTAAATTCAGACCGTTTTAGGAATATCTTTAAAACACATGCTAGGCTTGACCTTCCTTTTTATGAAAGGGTAAATAGATACCTCAATGAACTTGAATTCGAATTTCAAGATACCTATTGTATACCCGATATTAACACTGTTAATTAACCTCCTTGGACTATTCCATTCCATCTATCAATACCAAACTCTCCATATATAAAAAAGCAGATAACCATCCCAAAGCATTATATTAATATGTCCTCCAAGAACTCAAGACATACAGTAACTATAATCTTATCTATACCGATGGCTCTAAAACTATAGATGGAGTGGGAGCAGTATTTATATCTAATTAAACAAAAATATTAATGAAACTCCCTAAATTAACATCCATTTACACAGCCGAGTTAACCGCTATTCTCAATGCAATAAATTTTGTGGTTTGGTAGAAAATAGTATCAAAAACCCTGTCATTATTATGGATTCACTAAGTTCTGTAATTACCCTGAATAACTTATATCCTACTCATCCAAGTCTGCTACTTATTAAATTAGCATTAAGCCAACTGCAAACTATGAACATAAATGTCAACTTTGTATGGATTTCTTCCCATATCGGAATTGCTGGTAATGAAGAAGTAGATTCGTTGGCAAAACTAGCAATCTCGAGTCCGGAAGCTGTAGAAATCAGAAGCATTCCACATCTAGATATAAAACCTATAATCAAGAACTTAATAATTAATGATTGGCAGACCAAGTGGAATCAGTTAACATCCAAACTACGAGAAGTAAAACATTCTATATTACCTTGGAAATCAACCCCAAATAAGCGTATATATCAAACCATCCTATCTCGTCTGAGAATAGGCCACAATGTCATCACCCATAAACATCTGCTGGAGAGTGAATTAAAACCACAGTTCTACATATGTGATATTGTGTTCAGTGTTCGCCATATTTTACTGGAGTGTCCTTTATATTGCATGAAGAGACTTCAATATAAATTACAAGATACCTTACAGGCAAAATTAAGTGACGTAACTGATATGAAAAATTTGACATCATACTTATATTCCATAAATGTACTAAATAAATTGTAAAACTTTAAGTTGTACAACGCCAATGACTCTATGAAGTTGAGGCATAAATAAATAAAAAAAAAAACTTTAAAAACTTTTTCCGTCGACCATCCATTTATAATTAATTTTAACACCCTCAAAATCATTGATTAATGACCCCTATTAATGAATGATTTTCTATTAATGAACGATTTTATTATACGCAACACAACATACATTGCTTGTATAAATTAATTTAACCACATTTAACGCTCTGTGATTGGCAGTGACCTGTGGTGTAGGCAACCAAACATATAGGTACCTATTTATATTCCCACTAAAAAATTATTTAAAATGACATAGCCGCTGTAAGTACTATCTGTCATTGTATGTCATTATTTATCGTTAAGTAAATAAAAATTTAAACTAAGATATTTCTATTTCTGAAAAGTTCGGTCGACGGAAAAGTTTTGTAACGAACTCGTGAATTAAAATGGCGATTAACAATTTCGAACATTAACGCGCTCGCTTCGCTCACGCGTTAAAATATCTCAATTGTTAATCGCCCTTATTAATACACTTGTTGGTTAAATAACTCTTAAAGATTGGAGAGAACTAATAAAAATATCATTTTATTGTGTTTCATTTTATAGAGTATTTTTTTTGTTTGAATAGAATAAAATAAATAGTCAATTACATTATTGTTTCAATGCTTTATTTACTAAAGTACATAAACATGATTTACAAATGATGAATAATGATAATATTTACTTCAAATAATTATTATTTTCAATGTAAAATAATTACTTTAAAACCTAAGACTACATAATAAATATACTTTTATGTAATATACCAAGTGATATAAAAAAGAATACCTAGTATTACAATGGTATTACTGAATTTAGTAAAACTGATTTCTAGGAATATAAATATGTTTGCTTAAGTAGGACAAAATACGTTCGATAAAGTGGTTTTTGTGATAGCCTCTGTTCTTACAAAAAAAGTAAGTAAGCAATAATAGTTGTATTTTGTATGTACAATTGCCACTTGATCAAGTAAAGAGCTACTTTAATCTGTTTATTATTTGTAGATTGGGACGACGAGTCAGTTTTCAACAACTTTTCGAGTTTATAGGGGGCGGATTATGAACTTGCATGAGGCCGATATGTCCTTTAGAAAAATAGCCACGAGGGTGCACAAAGTTATCAATATGCTGTTAGTTTGTTGTTGTGCATAGTATGAGGAAGATCGTGTCCAAGAGAGCTATAGGTACAGGGCGTGTCACAAGAACAGCCACACACAAAGGCTTGGATCTATACGTGGCAGCTTCACACCTAGCAAGTAAATTACAGACTAGTGTTTTAAAGTAAGTGCAAGCCTATTACTATGCCAACTATTTATCACCAATAATTTAGTTGTGGACTCACTTTATACAGTCATCATTTTGCCCTACCTCTCACTCATATTCAAATTTTATTTGGCCATGGATAATGGCCATGCAACGATGAGAAGGTAATGTGGTAAAAGACGAGATCTTCAATTTTCTATGGAAAGACGTCTGTATCATACTGTTCGAATAGTCATTGCGGTCATATTGTCTTATCAGAAACAATATGACCAGCGTGCATCCAGCAGATAGTGGATCCACATGTTTTGCTTTATATATGGATAATCCCCAACCCACTTCTCCCAGAAGATAATGCGCGACCGCGCAGAAAACGCCAGAAAACCTCAGAATTTATAATTTTAGAGATACATGTCTGGCAGACACATACTTCTAATAAAAGTTTAAATAAAATTGATATATTTTGGGTTAAAATTTAAAGAGCATATTTTTCATGAAATTCCTCAAAATATATCTAAGCGCTTTGAAGCAGTAAAAAACTTGTTTTTATTTTTAACGTTTTACCTCCTATCTTTCGGCAACTGCGCTCTTTAGGTTTTATATTTATAATTTGAATTAAACATATTTTAAATTAGAATTACATTGGTTTTAGGTCTTTTATAAAGAAAGATATTTTCATTTTTTTTTTAATTGAAATTCTAGGATGAGATTAAAATCTGGTTTACCTTAAAGTAGGAGAATTATATTATTAAAAAAAAATGCATATTTAAAAAAAATGAGTTTAATCATAGTGCTATGTGCGAGTAGTTTAATTTTTGACCGCAGTATCTGTTAAATTAAACTGAATACAGAGTATCAGATAAGTAGTAATGGAAGAAAACAGTGGACCTAAAATTGATCTGTTAATATTAAAAAAACCAGCTGCGGAACATTTTGGGGCGATATTTTCTGCGTAACTTGCTAGGTGTGCCAATTCATCTCTTATTTCACACTTCGACATATTTTCTTGAAGGAAATAACATGAGAGCACAAAGTCCTTGTTGTATTTCTCAATTTTATCACACTTCTCGATTAAATTGATAACGGAGACCTGAAATTGGAATCATACTAGAGCAATTTATCGATTGTCATAAATTAAATACATTTTCAAATTATTAAGATATAACATGATATCCTATACGAGCAATAACATTTGTTTAACGTACAGTCAATATAAGTATTATAATTAGTGTTTAGTAAAAACTAATCGCTGCATTAATGTATTTTTTATTTAAGAAAAATCTTAAATGGCTATATGTCACAAAATTGTTTTTATAAAAAACTGTCAGAAATGTTATTGCATAGTGATGCGCAACATATAGCTCCTTCTTTTTAAATGTCAACCTCACCTGCTTGTATTATGATCTAAGTAGATTATGGTTATCTAATGCATCCTGCTAGATCACCAACGAGGCTCTGACGTCCGAGTATTTACCGGGATAAGCAATCCACCACTTACTGGCCAACGGCTTCGGGCAAATAAGCTGGTAAGTGAAAGGACACTCTGTTGTTCTGAGACTGAGAAGTTTGTCTCGCAGGCAAAAAACCAAGATATTGGTCAAGAACATCAGAATGCAGAAGGAAACGAGAGACCAATGCATTAAAGGTCCGTGATGATATCTGTAGTAAAGCTATCATCGTAAATACAACTAAAGTGGAAACAGATACTAATCTTCTTTTCTCTTCTTTAGCCTGTATTCGTTTACTGCTGGACATAGGTTTCTTTCATTTGCTTCCATTGATTTCTACTCTTGGCAATTCTCATCCACTGCTTTCCCGCGACTTGTTTGATATCATCTGCCCACCTCTTCTGTGGTCTGCCTACTCCTCGCCTGTTCTGTCTTGGTCTCCAGTTTGTTGGAGACACAATGGATACATCTCTGTGTCCATTTTTCGGAATTATCTCGGGAAACATGTTCGACCCATAGCCACTTGAGCCTTGCTATACGTTCTGCGACATCAGTAATCTTTGTTCTTTCACGAATATCGATATTTCGAATCCTGTCTCTTAAACTAATCCCTAGCATGGCCCGCTCCAGCGCTCTTTGGATTGTACTGAGCTGCTCTAAGGTTTTCTTTGTGAAGGTCATGGTCTCCAGTCCATATGTAGTTACAGGCAAGATACATTTGTTATAGACTGTACGTTTTAGACACATTGGTATATATTGATTCTTCAAGATTAAGTCAAGATAAAGCTTAACTTGCCGAAAGCTACCCAAGACAATTGTATGCGTCTTTTTATTTCAGCTATTTAAAAACTCTTAATCCACGAAAATGGTTTAGGTTTAATCGTTTTACCAAATCTGTCCAAAACCATTTACAAAATAGAAAAATTCCCTGAGATTGGTGTAGTCAATTTCTATCATCTTACTCAAAAAATACTGGATCTGAATGCAATGAGTAGCGCATGATAAACTTAATGTCTTATATGTATTAAAAACGTTCTTGCAACTCAAACATATTCGTATATACAAAAGGCTCTATTATCTCTCAATATGCTTATACAGAGAGTCCGAGATATAAACGTGGAAATAAACGCTTGTTTCATAGACTATCATAAACATTTTGACTACGTCCATCACTGGATACTGTCAGGAATACTCACTAGCAATAGCTGAACACTATAATATAGTTAAATAAGTGACGTCTTTCAGATACCTGGATGTGCTTTTAACCAGAAGTTGATTAAAAAAAAGACATTTTATAAAAAACTAATGTACATGGGACATCTAATGCAGGAGATAGATGTAAAATACTTCAGGTAGGCCTCAACGAAGCAAAATTCCTGGCTCAATGATCTACGTCGATGGCTCAGCAAAACATTATCCAAAATCTTTGGAGCCGCCATTTTGCGTTTAAATATTACCAATTAGATCGCCAATGTTCGAAGGGTGACGGCGCAATGAGAAGAAGAAGGTTTGACTTTACAACTGTCCAGCTTTATTTAGACTAGTTGAATGCTTAGGGATATTTTTACTAGGGACACTATTTGATAAGTAACAAGCAACTCTTATAATGTTATTAATTATTAATCTGATTATTTAATTATATATTTAGAGTTTGCTATAAATAGATAACGAGGTATTCCTTCCAAGGAAAGATCTTCCTTTAATTTTTTTTCGATCTAATCTAGTGTTTTCATTAAAGCATAACTCCTATCGGTATTAAAAACTACATTTACTTTTTTGCGTGAATATTATATCTTCGATCTTTACTTTTTAATATACATACTTTAAGTTTAAGGTTTTGTGACGTATCTTTTAGTTCTTTTTGTTACAAAAAATATCGCATGGTGTACAAATAAGGCGGCAGTGCTGCTTCCTGCGGAACTTCTGCCTCCAAAGTTCCGACTTTAGACAGGGTTTACCCTATTCAAACTCTAAACCTACTGTTGGCTAGATATGACGCAAAAATACATGTCATCTCTTTACCTGAACTATATTCATTCATTTTGTATAGAAGGCCTTCGTGCCAAACTCTATCAAAAGTTTTACTGACATCGAGAAAGGCAGCTGCTGTGTAAATTTTTTTGTTAAACTCTTTCGTTATATGTTCCGTTAGCCTTAGTACCTGTAGCTTGCATGAATGTTCTGATCGAAATTTGAACTGTGCTTCTGGAATGGTTTTCTTTAAGTTCTTTCTTTCTTCTTCTTCTTTTTCTTGAATTCTTTCAAAGATCTTACTTATTGATGATAATATACTTATCGGTTGGAGAAGTTTCATTTCTCCCGGTATTTCAATCATAATTACGTGAGCCTCCTACCATCTGTCGGGGAAGTATCTTAACCGTAGCATGTTGTTTATTATGCTATATATAGACAATGTAGGATATATAGACAGTTGCTTTCGCTGGCAGGTTTTTGTGAGCTCTGTTGGTAATGTAATCCAGATCTAGTGCATTCTTTACGTTTGCGTTTTTATGTACTGTTTGATGTCTTCAGGGGAGATATGGGTTTTACCTATTCTACCCCTTCTTTTTTTAGATTTCTGGCCTTTCTTTGCACCTCTTCTGTAAAACCTATGTCTTTGTTGGGATGGTAGTTATTTCAGCATCCCATCTTCGGCATATTCTTCATGAATCTTGCTTTTTCCTCTTCGGAGTATACAATTACACTTTCCCTATGTAGTGGTTGAATTAGTTTCTTGTCTTTACGCAGTATTTTTAAAAGTTTTTAGAACGCCGATTAATTAGGATTTAGCGCTTGGATATAATTTCCCAGATTCCGTTTCAATAGTTTACCAATTGCCTCGTGACTTTCCTATTTAATTCATCAGCAATTATTTTATCCTCTTGATTCCTTGTTCTGTTAGCTCTTTTTTTTTTCTTGTTCTTTTTCTTAATCAGGTATTTTCATTCATCGTTGATGTCTTTGAACGTTTCTTTTTGTATTGTGATTTCTTCTTCTTTGGAGCTGACAACGATAACATTTCGGATTGTTTGTTCTAGTTTCTGAATTTAAGTTGAAGATACTATTTTGAAATTTCTCAAAAAAAACCCATTCTTTTCAAAATAACACAAGAACTACAAAGGATACAGAAAAAAGGCTTAAATACAAAAAACTGCTATTTTTGATTTTTTTATTTCTATAAACTAAAAAATAAACGAGATGATTGTTTCGTTTCAAGGTTGTATTCACATGCGTTTAGCACCATCTTCAACCCTTTTTCAACAACGGGCTTGAAAAAAATTCAATAAACACCATTTTGTAGCTTTTATATTAAACTAAAAAATAGAGTATATATATTAAATTTTTTTCAAGCTCTTTACTTTAACAGGGCTTGAAGATGGTGCTAAACGCATGCAAATTCAACATTTAAATAACCATATATCATTTAATTGTTAGTAAATAGAAACAAAAAAAGGGACGAAACGAAGTAGCTGTCTAAAACGGGGTACCCCTTTAGTTGTGAATGGTACATATGCGTTTTTAGTTAACCAAGTTATAGTATCAGCCTTAATATAATCCATCGTTAGTATTACTAAACCAATTTATTATTAAATAACATTATTTCCAACTAACAGAGAATGTGCTCTAGAGAATATCTTTGTGATTATGTTAAAAAATAAATACTTGTAATATTGTCAAATTTTGAAGTACCATTGGGTAGAGTATAAATGGTACCCCGTTTTACCCTATTTATTGGTACCCTGTTTTACTCCGTGAGTATTTATATGTTAACATCATCACCTATTTATTTTATTATAAAAATAGTATTTTAGTTTATGCAAGTTTTCAAAAACTGTTAGGTTTTATTTCAGATGGTGTTTACCTACAAAAGGAAAACTGATGGTCAAAAGTGGTCAACAGAGAGCATGCAACAGGCTGTAAATTCTGTAGTAACTGGTGAGATGGGTTACTACCAAGCATCAAAAGCATTTACTGTACCTCAAACAACTTCAGAATATCATGTCAAAAACAACGAGATAATGCAAATTATTCTGTTGCAAAGTTTGTGACGCTGTTTTCACTCCCGAACAAGAATTAGAACCTGTTGATTATCTTAGAGATACAGAAGCAAGATTGTTTGGCTTGAACATGAAAGAATGTAGGAGACTTGCGCTTGACCTTGCTGATAAAAAAATAATTGAGCACTATTTTAACAAAAATCATAAAATGACTGGACACGAATGAATGAATGCACGAATTTATAAATAGACACAAAGAGTTGTTAATCAGAACGCCCGAGGCTAGGTCAGGTGTCCTTGCGATGGGATTTATTAAAGTGACTGTTTAACAATTCGTGAAACTGTTAAAAGAAGCTGTCCAGAAATATAAATTAACAGTAGGAACCGTTAAGGCAGATGAATAGGAGCAGAAATTTGTTTCTCAGGAGACTATTTTCTTCCCATGCATACATTTTCCCGAAAGCGCATGCAATAGGGGTTTTTGGATGGTCTCATGCCTGGTGGATGGGTTGAGCTTAATGAAAAAGGGTGAATAAATAAAACATTGTTTTTTTCATGGTTTAAGAAGATTGTTGAGTATTCTAGAGCTTCAAAGAATTTACTGGTTCTGTTTTTGCTAGCTGGTCATTCCTCACATACAAAAAATCTAGACCTAATTAATTATGCGAGGAAAATAGGGTGGATATTATATGTTTCCACCCCATTGCACGCATCGTGTTCAGGCCTTAGATGTTGCATTTATAAAGCCATTAAATGCATATTATGATGAAGTAAGGAAATGGCTTAGAGCACATCCTGAAAAAGTAGTTACATTTTAGCAAATTTCGTCCTTATTTAGTTTTAAAGCAATCGGTGAGTGGCCTGTAGATATGGCTGTTTTTCATAAAACAGATTATTTGCTATTAGTTAAAAATGATATAAAAATTGAACCCAGCAAACCTAAAAATCAAGTAAATCCGATTATACAGTCCATTAGAGGGAAAACTCCCGAGCCTCAACTAAGATCGTCCATTAGAGAGACGCCCGAGCCTCAACCAGGATCCTTGAAAAAAAGTGAGTCGAATTTTAAGTTCATTCAAAAACAAAGGCACACCAGCAAAAAGAAAGATAGCCGATAATCAAACCAAATCACAGACAAGTAAAAAATCGAAGTAAACAAAAATTAAAAATGTACAGTCAGACTCAAAAGGCAAAAATAGTGACATTGACTGATTGTACCGAGGAGACGTTTATTCAAGTTTACGCAGGGAGGATAAGTGGTTCCAGTTGTCGTAAATGGGGTCACAATCCATGTACAGATGTAGAAGATGAGGATGATTAAGCTGTACCTACTTGTACTACTAGCGAATTTTGTCAATACGCTTTTCATAGTTTTTAATTATGTACCCCATTTTACCTTATACGACAAGCATAATGGGGTAATTTACAATAATTTGTGTTTTTTATATTATAGGAAAAACTTCCCCTCTTTGTTAAGACCTTGAAAGTTACAGATTTGTTTTAAATACCAGTTTAAACCTTAAGTATCTTATTTCGCCTGCCCTTCCTCTATTTATTTTTTTATATTTTAGCAGTTTTTATCTGTATATTTTTAAATAAAAGGGATTTTTAAAAAAATCCGAAAATAGTGTCTTCACTTTCAACTCGAATTTTTTCCAATCTTAAATTTCTAAACCAGTTAAATTTCCAGAATAAAATTTTTATATATAAATAAACTAAATTTTAAATGAATAACGAGTAAATCCGTAAAATAGTTTCGAAACACAATTCAGATTTCTGCTTTAATCTGAACCTTCTATAAATGCAAGGTATAACAGACGTTGATAAAGATGTTAATAGAGACATGGGGAATGTAAAATTTGCATTCCACGACATGTCTCCTCAACTAAACAGAAATCGTTAGCGAATTGGTTTCTTGTACTCATACAGAGTAGATCCGAATAAAATGAAAAAGACAGTAAAGATTCCATTTCACGTACAAATCGTCTATGTATCTGTTTATACGTATTTCGCTTTAATAAAGCTCATCAGAACAATTGTGTTTCGAAACTATTTTACGGATTTAATATCAGATGTCGCTATTGCGTTTGTCTCGAAGCCATTTTATCGTTGCTTCCCAAAGACAGAAAAGATCTATTTTTCACGTTGAGAACGCCTATGAATAACTGTTCTGATGAGCTTTATTAAAGCGAAATACGTATAAACAGATACATAGACGATTTGTACGTGAAATGGAATCTTTACTGTCTTTTTCATTTCAGAATAACGAGTAGTTTAAACTAGTGTGATTTTGGCAGGGATGAGTTTGTTACTTTTTGCTCCACAAAAAATATAAGCTGAATTATAAGAATAAAAGTCTACTTTCGAACAGCCCTAATTTTGTTAATATTATGTTTAGAGTAATAAAATACAAATCTCTTTATTTAATAACCTTATTTTTATATCCAAACACTTTTCCCGATACGATCTAAATTTTTGGAGTTATTCGCGAAACACTGTTTAAATACCTGCTTTTTGACGTGTAGTTTGTGAACTTTCACTCACGAATAAGTCCACAAATATTGACTTTTTAAAAAAACTCCAAAGAACATTTTTGTTAAAATTCACTGTTCTAACGACAACCATGTTGCGGTGGTAATCACTCCCAGAGAATAAACATATATTAGCATAAGGTAGATTTTAATCTTTAAGCTGTCTTCACAAAACAAAAACAAATAAAACAAATTATGGCCCAGGACAATATTTCCTTTAAAGAAGCTAAAAATAAGTATATAAATTCTTCTTTCTTCTTATCATGGCGCCGTCTCCTTTCGAAGGTTGGCGATCCAAATGGATCCTTCTTATGCAAAAATGATTACGAACAAGTTATCGATATTAAATAATATTAATAACTTTCCACCATTACCTGATGTCAAGAAAAATCCTCTCAACCTTCTTCAGCAGTCTTAAGAATACCTCCTGTCAAAACAATTATGCCTACTTCAAAAAAACGAAAACCTTTCCCTTTATCCCCCACAAACTTCACCAATAAAAAAAACTTCTCACTTAACATTTAATGCTAATACTGTTTTTCCTAATCCTTATAAAATCCGTAGTTATACTTTCTACATTCGTTAAACAACTTCAAAAAAATTTTTCGTCTATAGAAAATGTCATACTGAGGGTGCAGTATGGGTAAGATACGGCAATGCTTTTCTTATGGAGAATAAACGCGCAGGGTTGTCGGTTTTCTCCAGCTGTTGATTGCTTGTATACGTATACAGTAGAATAGAAAGGCATTGATGAGTTACTGACAACGAAAACTATGAATTTTGCATATAAAACGTCAACATGAGATATACAATTGAATCATATTCATAAGAGTAACATTCGAACACCTTTTTACAAGAACAACATACAATAACTGTAGTTTTAATGTTTTACATAAAATAGAAAAAACCTACATAATTTCTAGGAAAGAATTTGGAAACTTGGAAATGATATTATACATAGATATTATATATAATATTCAAATTTAGAATTCTTTCATAGAAATTAGATTTTTTCTATTGTATGTAAAATATTAGAAATACAGTTATGTTGTTTCTATAAATAGGTCTTTATTTCTTTTGTAAAACTTCTGCTACAAATTACCATCATCAACATAATCACCTAAATATGGCCATAAACTTGTTTGTCATAATTAGTATTTGATAAACTCCAAGCTTTCCCTATTTCACCCCCTACCCATCCTAAGGATGAGTAGGGGGTGAAAGTGCTTTTGGAAAACGAAACTACACTTCAAAATTTAGTCCGAGTTTCAACAGAGAGCATGGAGTCCCATAAGTTTAAATCCAGTGAATTATTTAACGGTTGCGCTAAACTCGTAGTGTTAAATGTGTTGTGTTTTTTACAAAATACGGAACAACTTAATGTAAGTGCTGCTGTAAGACGTACTTCGTTGATGACTGATGTTAGCGAAAGAGGCATTTACAATTTCAAAAAAGCAAAAAAGAACAGAGTGGAACGTTGAAATCGCCAAAAAAAACGTTAAAAACGAGTGTGTCAATCAAATTCTAGAATATTCACATATGAGGAGGGTGTAAGAAGTATTCTACGGAGAATTGTTCATTGTGAATTTTTCATGAAAAATTTGCCGCCATTCTTAAAGCATATACATAACTTCATACAAGGTAATGAGAATATACAGCCGTTGTCTCTTTCTACTTTGTACAGACTTCTGAAAGATATTGGATTTGTTTATAAGAAACGTGGCCGAAGAAGCATCATGGTGGAGCGAGAGGATATTATTCATTGGCGCCATAATTATTTGAGAACTATACGACGTTTGCGAAAAGACCATTGCAATATCATATATTTAAACGAATCGTGGGTTAATGTTGGCCAATCTATAAATTACGAATGGTGCGATAATAATAATAATAAAATAATAAAATAATGGTCGCAGGAATGTCATTGTAATGGACAATGCATCGTACCACTCCCGTAAAGAGAAATTCCCTAACAATTCCTGGAATAAAGCTGCAATCAAGGAATGGCTAGTGGAAAAAGACATTTTTTTCGAGGAGTGTTATTTGAAATCCGAGCTATTAGAAGCAGCGCGTGCTTTTAAAGATCAATACGATAAGTATTATCTTGATGAGTATGCTTCACAACATAATGTTTATTATTTAAGGGCTTCCTCCATATCACTGCTAATTGAATCCTATAGAAATGGTGTGGAACCAAGTTAAGCGATATGTAGGTACCCATAATACCACTTTTAAAAACGATGAGGTACGTCAGTTGGTCGACGACGGTTTCGCACGCGTCACAGAGCAAAATTGGCGCAATTATGTCACTCATGTTGTTGAGAAAACGGAAACTGAGATGTGGACTGCGGACAACCTGCAAGATGACGTAGACCAATTGATAATACACGCCAACACAGGGGAGAGTAGCGAAAGCGAATCCAACATCTCGGATGTAGAGAACGACTTTAGTATAATTAATTGAATATCTGTTAGTAACCTCGATTATTTTACACTGTATAACCAATAAAATGCATTTACCAGTCCAATCAGAGTATGGGCTTTTCGGATATTGGGCTGGGTGCACGGAAATCGAGTTCCCGGAGGTTCCACCCTGTATATTTATAGCTATCAAGAAATGTAATTTAAAATATATTTGTTAGTTTAATAAAGTATAAATATAATATAATGTTAAAAAACTTACACTATAAACCTTATACCTGCTCATCTGGTCAAGTGTGGGCAAGGAAAACCATTATCCCATATGGAATAACACAAGGTTTCGCTGAAAACTACCAGCTTGCTATGCCAAGGAACTAGGTAAACTTATGTTGTGTGTAAAAAATGCGAGACTGCATTCTGTTTTAACAAGGACAAAAACTGCACTTCAGATTTCCACAAAAAAAAATTTCATAGTAGGTGTTAAAATTTCGCAGTGATTCAAGTGCGCAACTTGTTTTTTTAATAACAAGGCCGGGATTAAAAAATGTGCAAAGCTTTTTTGATATTCCCGTTCCTGATAATTTTTCACATATTTACAAAAGAAAAAGTTTTTCTTGGATATTGGGCTGGGTGCACGGAAATCGAGTTACCGGAGGTTCCACCCGGTATATTTATAGCTATCAAGAAATGTAATTTAAAATACATTTGTTAGTTTAATAAAGTATACAGTTTTATAATAAAATTCTCGCTAAAAAATCAAGGTCTTTTTATTCAAATTCATGCCACTTATTTGGCTACTTGAAGGCAATTATTTTATCAATATATTATTTTATAATAAATAACAGAGCCCGGCGTAGAGATCTGGGTACGGTTCTGTGACTGCCACTTGGACCTCTTTGTATCGCCAAGCACAAGGCGTGAAATCCGGTAATTGTGCATTCCTATATTAGCCGTACTGCACTCTCGGTGTAACATTTTCCATAGCTCAGTTACTTTTGCAGATTCAGATATAAGAGAATTTGTTAATAATATATTTGATTCCGATAATCCCACTCACGGAAAGGACTTTAATATTACTGGGTCTGAATTCGAATATTATTAGCCTTCCCGATTCCCAACTACAAAATTACAAAAGAAAAACATGTATTTTGCAATGGAACACTAGATCATTAAAAGCAAAGAAAGCAAGTTTAATTAATTTTACTCACAGTACACAAATTGACATTTTTGTTTTATATGGTCAATTTAGTTAAAAAATGTAGCATGGGTAGGCATATTTATAGCTGAAGGGTAAGTGTTTAAAGAGGTTAATACTATTCAATCGTCAAACAAAGAGTTAGAAGTTTGCGCAATTACTTTATCTGCTATAAAGTACCATAGCAGTATAAAGTATTGTCAAATTTACCGATTGTATAGAATTATTTCAGCAGGTCAAGGCCCATTTCTTTTTTGCGGAGACTTTAACGCGCACCATGATAGTTGGAGACCTATACCTGATGATCGACATGGAAAAATTTTAGCAGACGCAATAGATCATCTAGACCTTGTTGTAATAAATGATGGTACTCCCACTAGAATTAACTCTAGTGGAAATCATTCAGCAGTTTACATAACAATAACTTCCCATTTTTTAGTTGATAAATTAACTTGTACCGTCTTAAATGATACAATGGGATCAGACCACTTCCCAATAGCTATCGACATCCAAATTAATCCGTCAACTTTTTAATAAATCCCTCTACTAAATGAAATGACACATTCGCAGCCTGGGAATTATTTCGAATACTCTTGAAAAAAGATGTTACTGAGTTACTTACTGAAAATAATATGAATAATGCAGTAACTTTTGTCGAGATGATTTCCACTGCAGCGAATCTGTCTATGCCTATTAAAAAATATTTTACTCCCATTTCTCCTGGACTAGTTTGGTGGGATCAGCAATGTAGCAGGATGGTAGAAAAATGGAAAACGGCCTTAAAAAATTATAGAATTCAGTCCAGTCATAATAATTATTTAGTATATCAAAACGTAGCCGCCCAAACTAAACGTTTATTTAAAAACAAACAACGTTGCAGCTGGATTAACTTTCTAAACAAGCTTAACAAAAATACACCACTGACCTAAATTTGGAAGTTCGTTAAGATGTAAATAACAAAAATTTTCTCCGTCCAAAAACCGCTTTCAAAAAATAAATAGATCAAATTCTAAACAAAATAAGTCCTCCTTCTGCTTCTAATTTCGTAGTAAAACTATTTAACAAATTTCGATTTAATCACGAAGATTAATTGTCTTCTTCTTTCACAATGAACGAACTGGATTTAGCGATTAAAAATAGTCGGAACACTGCTCCCGGGTTAGATGGCTTTACCTATAAAATAATTTATAATTTACCATATTCTGCTAAACTTTTTCTTTTGCAGTTATTTAATGACTGGTGAAGAAAACAAAAATATTCCGACTGCTTTAAAAATATTACCTTATAAAGATCCAGATATTCCATCTTAATAAATATTATATAACCTTATAAAGATCCAGAAATTCCATCTTCATACCGTCCAATCTGGTTAATATCATGTGTCAAAAAAACATTCAAAAGATTAATTAAGTTTAGATTAGAACATTTTGTTGAATAGAGATCTCTATCACCAAGCATTCAATATGGTTTTCGTAGAAGACGAGGAACAATCGATGCTGTGAGTCATTTAGTTTCAGAAATACAAATAAGTTTTTTCAGAAACCTATATACATTATCTTTATTTATAGATCTATCAGGGGCCTATGATGTAATTGACCTAAATATTTTAACAAAAAAAAATGGAAATAATTGGAATTAATAAAACCGTATGTCCCAATATCATAAGTCTCTTTCATAATGAAAAAATATTTATTTGGGATCATAATAACGTATTACATGGTCCACACACAGTATGTAACGGTTTACCTCAAGAGTCCGTATTGAGCCCTTATTTATTTAATATTTACACTGCAGATTTGCATACGTTAGTAGGTGACAAGTTCAACATGATACAATACGCGGAAGATTTATGTTTTTACTTCAGCCATGGTTCATATGAGAAATGTTTATATGACTTGAGTGAATGGATTCATTTACTAATAGAGTGGTTTATGGACATGGGTTTTAGTGTTTCTCATGATAAGACTGCCTTGGTATGTTTTACTCGTCACCGAGTAAGAACTACTAGATCTGCTTGTCTAGATGGTTTTACGATTCCATACGTCGACGAATATAAGTACCTAGGTATAGTATTAGATATAACATTGCTTTGGACTAACCACATAAAATATATTTAAAAAAGATGTAAAAAAGACATAAATCTGCTAAAAGTAGTTTCCAAGAAAAAATGGGGAGCTGATGTTACTGTATCGTATACACTCTACAAGGCATATCGCACCCTCAGTGCAAGACTGCAGTAAGTCAGAATAAGTAAGTTTCAAGATAAACACGATTTTGTTTATTTTCGTTCTAATATCGGTGAAATAAGACACAAGTTTAAAGAAAAATTAACATTTAATTATTATTTTGCATGCTTTTTAGCCTATATTACATTAACGAAAAATAAAAATTTAAATAAAATAATATTAATGTTAAAAAAATTAGGAATTTCAAAGTTACAACACTTTTGCACGGAGAAAATTGTTAATCACTACACATTTAGTATTGGAATTTTAAAGTTACAACACTTTTGCACGGAAAAAATTGTAAAAAGTGTAGACACAGTTTCTTTTAGTTGTTGTCCTCTTCTTGATCATCTTGGGCCAGAATATTTTCATAAAAACTATTGTAAGCTTCTGGTATCATACTCGAATGGCATAAGTATACCAAATCTTTCTTTTTGGCCATTTGAATTTTTGGCTGTTCTTTGTAGGCAGGTTTAAGTAGCACTTCTCGTATATTATGTGTAGTCCGCGATGATTTTTTTAGATTAAAAGAATTCCATAGTTCGTCATCATAGTTGTACTTAAAGAAAATTATGTGAGGACTATCTTTTCTACAATGCCGAATTTTTATATCGGTCCTTTATATCATACCTGTGAAAAATAATAATGATTTTAAAGTTAAAACAAACAATAATTGAGTAAGAAACAGAAGAATAGAATATAATGACCACGCATTGAAAAAACAGGTAAACATGGCTACACCGAAAGAAGAAGAAAAAGAAGAAGTTGAAACAATCTCTGTAAATAAGTAGTAATATTGCTATCGTGCGGTTTCGAATATAAAATTATTTTGATAAATAAACTTTAGTATTATTGTTTCTATGTTCTTCTTATTTGTCTATGTACTTTTAATCATTTCGCTTAAATCAGTTCAGTTTACATGAGTCGTAGAAATTCCCACCATTGAATTTGAAAACAAGAGTAGATAAATAGATTATAATACAACGATTAATTTAAATTCAACTTACTCTGCATGTCGTTGCTATCCTCACTTGTCTGCGCACACAGGGATAAAATCCTCAATGTTCTGGAACTATAAAATTTTGACATTTTCGAAATCGTTAATTCTGCATCTATCACTTACAAGGGCTAATAACAGATTATATTAAAAAATATACTACTAAAATGTACCTACTCTTACTTCTTCCCTGAGAACTCGTTTCTAATGAGTTAATAGGGTAGGTAAAGAGAAAGTAATCTCCAACAACGATAGGAATAGTACTAAACATTACATTTAAAGTATTCACAGAAATCACCTGGTAGATAAAGGGAAAGTAATTCTCGGGGTTTAGTATATACGTTTAATAAATTCCAATAAATCATAGGGTAAGTAAAGAAAAAATAATCCCCAACAGCAATCGTGGTTTAGTATGGTAATAAACTTTACATTTAATAGAGTCCAAGAAATCAGATAGCTACCTAGAATAAATAGGTATTATACCTAATAAAACGGCTTATTGTTAGCGACAATTTAATATTATTATTTCTGCACATGTTTCTGATAGCCACAAATCCTTCGCTTTGTAATGACAATACCATAACAAGGTAGAAATATTATTTGTAAAACTTTGAATATTTTTATTTAAATTCAAAACAAAAGGACTATAATAAAAATATGCAAATTAGGCTACCTTGAGTAAAGTGAATAACAAAAGGATTAGAATTCACTACCTTAGTAAAAGTTGGGAATTACGTGGGGACAATAATATGATGACAATCGCCCCGGTAGGTTACGTGAAGATTTAATATAGTTTGGGATTTAGTTTTTATAGAACAAGTTTTCTGAGAATAGATATTTTTAACCTGTCAGTATTGTTAATACACAAGTTTTAAGATAACTGTTTTTCCTTTCATAAAAAAAATACTTTTTGGCTGTAAATAATTAGTCTTAATTTATGTGTTTTTAATCCAATCTAATAAATAAATGGTCAAACGACATCGCAAACATTTTATGGAAAATATAATGACACACAAAGGACATAAAACTTACATGAATAGATTGGTCTCGTTAATCTTTGTTAATTGTCTCGACCGTTAATGGATTACGTAGACACACTGTATATTAATATTAAATACCACAGATATACATATAAATATGACAAATATCTTACTTGTTTCGTGCTTTTCATTGCTTGTTATTGAAACCGTTGCAATGTTCCGTGCAAAACTGTTGTAACTCTGTTACATTAGAGTTACAACAGTTTTGCACGGAACTTATGTACAAAAACGCAAAATAGTTAAACTGTTGTTGTTGTAATATTTAGCCGGTTAAGCATTTGAAAGTTACTAAAGTTTTACAGGGGATAGATATGCATGTTTACAATCGAATTCCATGATTACTTCATTTTCATAAAATTTTGAGTAACTGCAGTCTTGCACTGAGGGTGCGATATATTCGTTCCATATTGGACTACAGCTGTACATTATATGAGGCAACATCTAAAACAAATCTGATAACTATCGAGCTTATACAATATAGAGCTTTAAAAATTTATATGGGTCTAATGATGTCATCACCTAACCAAGCAGTCCTTGCAGAAATACAAGAACCTGCGTTAAATATACGTAGACAGTATTTAGCTGAAAAACAAATAATTAAATACAGGGCATTTAATACGAATATTAATCAGAAAATAGCTTTAGTAATACTTGTAACCTTACAACTCCTTATTGGAGAATAAAAAACTCCCCTTCCTTGGGGAAAAAACGCTAATTTAAATAACCTAATACTCTCAACCACATTGAATGCTTTTAGAAAAAATGTTACTAAAATATTTACAGATGGTTCCAAATGTGAAAATGGAACAGGTGCAGCATTTTTTGTTTCAGACATCAACCATGTCGAAAAATTTAGACTAGCAGATACACTCTCTATTTACAGTTCTAAGTCTATCGCGATAAAAAAAAGCCTACTATGGTGCACAATAAATCCAGTTAAAACGGTTTCTATGATGTCAGATTCAAAGTCCGTTTTGCAAGCAATTGAAGGATCTCCAATGAATATTTATAATCAAAAAATAATTGGTGGAATAAAAAACTTATTATACCAGATTGTGAAGCAAAAGAAGCTTGTAAATCAGATAAATTTGTAGAATTTTTTTTCTTATACCGACTTAACTACTCATCTTAACAAAGCTGCTAAAGTCAGATGGTCATAATCTTACAATAATTTCAGCAAGACATCGAAAAATCTTTATTTCCAGCTTTACCCACATCTACCAAATAGAATACCGGACATAACTTTTGATTATATAAAAAGGTATACTTCAACACTAACACGCTTAAAATTGAATCATGGCCGTTTTCCTGCGCACCTTCATAAATTAGGGATACTAAACTCCCCATTATGTGACTGTGACATGTCCATAGGTGATATTAACCACATATTTCTGGAGTGTAAAAAAAAATTTACGGCTATCTCTAGACTATATAATTCTCTAATAAAATACAACACCCCTCTCCCTCTCAACATTGGTTCCCTGTTATTAAGTCATAATAAACGCATTGCAGATGCAATAATAAATTACGTTAAAGAAGCTAAAATCGATATCTAACCTTATAAGCACCTAATATGTACCTATATGTGTATGAATAAAAATAAATCATGTGGCTAATAGACTATGTCTAAGGCCATTCCTTTCCTTTACACATACACAATCTTTAAGCTATTTTTTATCTACTATCAAATTTGCAAACAAATCCATATGTATAAAAAGAATTCTGAGCAGAAAACGGTCACATCCTAGACTATTATAAACTCTTTTTTTATTCCGTTATGTACGCTTATTCGCCTCTTTTGACTAAATTGAATAATTAAATTATGAAACAAACTTTAGGAGACTATTTTAGTAATAAAACCTAGGTTTAGTTAAAAAAAATGTAACAATATATATATATATAAGAAATTGAAAACAAGCTAGATATTAAAAATGAACTTACCATGAATAAAAAAATGTATGCTACCTTACAGTAGGCAAAATTGCCATTGATTTCAAGTCCACTACGAAATATCAGAAGGGTTAAAAGACACGAATGACAGATAAGGACTAGATTAATCCAGCCAAACAATGCGTTAAAATAATCAATTAGCTCAGAATTATAACTAATCATATACCCCATTTTTCTTAGGTGATATAAGTCATAACTTAAAATTGCTTCTAATTCATTGTTGAGTTTCTTTTGGTATTCTGTAATAATTTGAGCTAATTTTGTAATAAATATACAGATAGAAAACATATAAATGCCACTAAGGAGTATGGTGCAACCTACTGTAATACAATCTAATATTGTATTAGCGGTACATAACAAAAAGCCAATGGAATACAATAATGGTGGCAAAATACCTATAGCTAGATATTTCCAAACAAACCAACTTCCTGTTTCTACATGGAATCTATTAGAGCTTAGTAAATATATAAATCTTTTCCATATTCTTCGTTTCAGAAAATTTGTACCCAATATTAAAAATGAAAACATTTCATTTAATTGAAATATCGAAAATGTTACATAGTTTACACTAAAATCTAAATTAAATCCTTGCGAAAGGTTCCTTATTTGAAAAACACAAAACATACAAATTATTGTAATTAAAGGCGCAACGGATATGAACTTGTATAAACAACTTGATCTAGTACCAAATTGTACAAATCCATAAATATTGGAAACTCTATTTAAAAATATTATTTCATTTTGCTTCATTGCAATGAATGTTTTTGTTTGGAGTAGAAACAACAAATACACATTCATTTATATTATTGATCAAATATTTCATTTGATAATGTTTTTAATGATTAATAGTTATGTAAATTAGTTCTGTTTTAAGAATATATTAACACTGATAGAAAGAAGGTGTGATTACTTCACATTTAATACACGGTGTTTCATAAAAACTCCGCAATATATTTTTTTTTTTTTGATAATAGAATTTTACTTTTTTTGCTGTGCTATAACCGAAACTTACTTTTTTATTATAAGTTCAAGTTTTAAAGATACGTGATGTCATATGCACACTGTAACAACAAGAAGTAGCCTAATTTACTTATATTGTTATATCTATAAAGAGCTGATGCGAAGTATTAAAGATAAGGATTTTTTAAGAATTTAAAAAACATAGCAAAACAGCAAGGATGATCCATAATACAAATTTCTAGAATCATGAGGTATAAAACAAGAAAGATTTAACTACAAGGTAAAAATAACTAGTTTAACCCAGATATTACTACCGTCCTTTTAAAAGGCAGTGTAAATTATGCCGTTGATTGTTTGGGTTATTCAATCAACGATTATGCGTAATTTAGGTTAGTACAGCTACCAACTGATAGATGGCTCTAAATGGAGTGTTTTCAAGAGCCAGCATTCGACAAGTTTTAACGATTTTAGTGCGCGCACATTCTGTAATTGTGAGGTTATCTGTGTAAATTGCCAGGTTTTGGACTGCAAAATGGATGCTTATAATTGGAGGTAAGTCTAGAATTAAAAAACTGGTATTTCACGGCATTGGCATGTGGATTATTGTAGAATGCGGACTTATGTACGTATATTCTTGGCTCGAATAGTTGTCACGTTGTTTCAAAGGCTCGCCGCTTGGGATTTCATTTTGTTCTTTTAAAAGGACGGTAGTAATTAGTACTACCAACGTGCGTATTGTTTCAGGAGGCCTCTCAAATTGCATGAGCTATTAGAAGAGCTTGATTCTGATGAAATCCCAGTCCCTTCAGATGGTTTGATCATATTTCCCCCAGAAAATGCCAATGATGATGTCACCGATTGCGACTCCGGCGATGAAGAACTAACTACAATAAATAATTTACCGGGTAGTCAGTTGAGAAACGATGTAGAACTTGTTTTTGACAACGCGACTGAATTACCACAAGATTCTGTGAATTCCAGCCTACCAGAAGAAGATTCGGATGATGACAATATACCATTGGCTTTGTTTCTTTCCAAGGAAAAGCTGCCCCATCAATTAAAGAAGAGATTATCTGCACACTGGATTCAAGGAGACTTGTATCAACACCCTGATTGTACTTACTGGAAAACTCAATTTGGACCGAAAATGACTCAGTCGCCGATGGAAATTTTCAATTTGTTTTTTGATGATGAAGTCATCAATTTGGTTACCGAATACACTAACATCTACGCAGGACAAAGAAATATTTTGAACGACATTACTCAAAATGAGAATCGATGTTTTATAGGCGTTCTTGTATTGAGTGGTTATGTGGTTGTGCCGAAAAGGTACATGTACTGGGAGAATCGTGACGATTCGCACAACGCGATGGTGGTAGCTGCTATATCTAGGGATAGATTTTCCCACATAATGAAAGTTTTGCATGTTTGCAATAACTTGTCATTAGATAAATTTTATAGATTTGCCAAGATGCGACCCCTGTTCGACGTAATAAACAAAAAATTTATACAATTTTCCCCTTGAGAACAACATCACAGCATAGATGAGGCAATGATTCCGTATTTTGGTCGCCATCCCACAAAAGAATTCACCAAGGGAAAACCAATCCGTTGGTACATAGTTTGGTTTTCTCCTTACCAAGGTAATTCCACTACAACACCTGAACAATATAAAGTTCTTGGATTGGGTGCATCAGTAGTTCTATCCTATGCAGACAGATTGAATTAAGTATGACCTCAAAGGCGATTCCATCTTATTTTTGATAATTATTTTACTTCTATGCATTTACTGCATGAGCTAAAACAAAGAGGCATATTTGGTACAGGCACTGTAAGGGAAAATCGCACAATGAAATGCCCTTTACCCTGTTCATCTATTATGAAAAAAACTGAACGTGGGAAATACGAGTATCGTCTTGATAAAAATACAGGAATAGTGGTTTGCCGCTGGCATGATAATAATATCGTTTCTATTGCTTCCAATTTTGTACCAGTAATACCTTGCTTCTCTGTAAAGAGATTTTCACGAGCAGAGAAAAAACATATTCAAGTTCCTCAACCAAATATTGTTAGAATATACAATAACTTCATGGGTGGCGTTGATCGCAGTGACCAGAACATCAGTTTATATCGAGTGTCCATAAGAGGAAAGAAATGGTATTTTCCCCTTTTTGCTCATTGCGTTGATATGGCTATTCAAAATGCGTGGCAGATTCACAAAACTCAAGACGATAAACTGGATCAACTTAAATTTAGAAGATCTATTGCAACTAATATTTTGGAAACTTTTAAAAAAGAAACAAAACGCGAACCTTCTAAGCGGAATTCGAATTCGGTAGCCAATTCAAGATATGACGGTATTAACCACTTGGTTCTTTATCAAGAAAAGCAATCGCGATGTGGATATTGTCACAAAAAAGTCCAGTTTTTGTGTGAAAAGTGCAAAATACCTTTACATCCAAAATTTTGATACTAATAAAATATATATGATATCTGGTACCGTATATTACTACCGTCCTTTTAAAAGAACATGTCAAAACTTGACAGGTATCGAAATTAATTCAAAATGTTAACAATAAAAGTTTCAGTAATATCTGGGTTAATATAAAGATGCTTTGATGCCTGGTTTGTGCTGAGCAACCCCCTTAAGCAAAAAAACTAACAAAAATAAAAGGAAAAAGACAGTTAAAAGGTTGACTGCCAGCCTCTTTTTCCTTGCATTGTCAAAGAGTCATTTGAGTACCACATATGGTACTCAGTCCAGAAGATAAGTTGATCATCCTAATATGGGATCATTCTAATATCACCCTAATAGGGATTTTCACGTTCAGAGCGTTTGTGAATAGTCGTGAAATACGTATAAGCGGATATACTGATGCACTATACGTGAAATCAAATCTTAACAGTCTTTTTCCTTTCATTCCGGTATACTCTCTATGAGTACTAGAAACCAATTAGCTAAGGATTTTTGCTTAGTTGAGTAAACAAGTTGTGGAATGCAATTTTAGATTCTTCATGTCTCTAATAGCATCTTTATCAACGTCTGTTTTGCTTTGCAATTCTTAAAAGGCACAGATTAAAGCATAAATCTGAATCTGGTTTCGAAAAATTAGTTTACGGATTTAGTATCAGTATTTATTATGTTTATTATATATATATTTAGGGATTCTACAGTATTCACTGCCTTCCCTCGCTCAACCGTTTCCATCTCTCTCTGTTGTTCCATTCTCCATCGTTTAGTCCTCTCTTACTCATGGCGTCGTCTACTTCGTTCCTCCAGGATTTTCGGGGTCGTCCTCTTTTCCTCCTTCCTATGGGGCTCCATTCGGTTATTCTTTTTATCCATCTGCTGTCGCTAGCTCTTCTTACATGTCCATACCACTTTAGTCTTTTTTGTTCTATATATGTTAGTATGTCTGTTTCTATTGATGTTCTTTGCTTTATTTCGTCATTACTTCTCCTATCCATTCTTGTTACTCTGCAGCATCTTCGCAGGCATTCCATCTCTGTTGCTATTATCTTACTGCTGTTTTTCTTGTTTATGATCCAATTTTCGGCCCCATATGTCATAATACTTCGCACTAATGTTTTATAAATCTGCGTTTTTGTCTTCATATTTAGGTGTCTATCCCACCATACTGAGTTAAGTTGTCGGATTGCTGTTCTTGTTTGTCCTAATCTTTGTGTAATTTCTTCCTCTGTTGTTGCCTTTTTCGTGATTATAAACCCCAGGTATTTGAATTTATCCTTTCCTTTGATTGTTACGTTGTCATCAATCTGTAGATCTTCTATGTCTTCTTCACTTGTTTATTGTATATGTTTATTGTTATGGTTATTATGTTTATTATCAGTCTGAAATTACTTATGCAATTTTTATTCAATTGGCAAAAGACATCTCGAATTGGAGCTACTTTTTCTACAGCTTTTTTGGTTTCTTATGTATCACAGTCGTTAAATCTTATATGTCGAAGGAAAAACAGAAAACGTTGTTGTGACATGATCAAAATAAAAAAAAAAAACTATGGTGAATCACCGGTAGTAAGTACAATAAACCAACCAATGCTTCCACCTTTAAGAAATCACTAAGGCCTCATATAAGTTTCTCTGTAATATGGTATTGATAAAAAGTCGCCAAAAAACTTTTTCCAGATTTTTACAGGGTCTTTTAAATTGCGAGTAACCTGTTTTGGGCAAGGTAATTGTGTAACAATGTTTTTTGATCTTTATAAATTTACTGGTGGACAGTATTTCTTTAATAACGTCACTTTATCTTTACCAGTATAACATAAATTGTTAATATTTGTCTTTGATTTAGTGACAGTTACATTTTTCGCTTATGATTTCTTCACAATGTTTTGTCCCTCATCATATTCCAAATCAAGCCCATCATCTAACAAAGCTTGTTACTTTAGTAGTTGTAATCAGCCTTAGTTTCTTTCGTATCTTATTTTACTGTAATCGAAACGATTATTTTAGTAATTTTTCTTATATCACCAAATAACAAATTTGCAAAAATATTAATTCTATAGGCTTGCTGAAAATATCACTGCTAACTTGTTAGAAAATTAAACATAAAAATATTTTAAGTATAAAATACTTTAAAATAGAATACAGCTAATGCCATTATTGTTGTCAGGCCATGGAGTTAGGGTATCTATATAGTAAAAAATGACGCGCACCCTATCCTTCATGCTATGACATGCTGGACGAGCCATACAGTCTGTCGTCAACACCCCGAGGTATGAGTGGTAACGCAAGGTGCATTAATACTCATACGCTTATGAAATGCACCTGGTGCATCATAAGGGCCTTCAGAAATTACTCATTTTCAACGTCTTGAGTCTTTAATCATTCCTATCAGCGTCTCTTGGCTAACTCTTGTTTCTTCCGACCCCGAATGGCTATTAGGTTTCCGAGAGCAGACGGGTCACTATATGTCCTTCTACCTCATACTTTTCAGTGTGGCGAGTGATTCAGTATGACGAGGCATTCACCTAGCGATTGCCGGTATAAGCAATCCCCCACTGACTGACCAACGGCTTCGGGCGGATAAGTTGGTAAGTGGTAGGGCACCCTTTTGTCGTGAGGTTGTGAAATCGGCCTCGAATGCGAATAAACCAAAGATATAATCAACGGCATAAGGATACGGAAGCGCAAGTAGGTCAAATACTTCATTAAAGATCCACAGGGATACGCCCTACACACTCAATTATGGTAATGCTCAATATTAAAATAAATTCCGGAGTAAGTCCTACGATCGGGTCTCCAGGGAGGACAGTTTTGAGTTTACCAAAAGATAATAAATTGAAGTGAAGAAGGAATATCAAGATCTGCACATGAAATGTCGAAACTTTATACAAAGCAGGAAAAATCTACAATGCAATACAGGAGATGAAGAGAATGCATATTGAAATCATGGGAATAGCAGAAATGAGATGACCAGATTCTGCAGAAATACAGAGAGAAGATTACAAGGTATATGGCTAAGAAAAAAGTAATGAATCACATGAATATGGAGTTGGAATAATTGTATTATCCAAGGTTGCCAAATGCGTTACTAACTTTACACCAATATTAGAGAGAGTAATGTTACTACAAGTAGAAGATAACCCTATAAATATAAACATCATCCAAGTCAATGCTCCCACTAGAGACAAAGAGCAGAAAGAAGCAACTAAGTTCTATCAGAACATTAACAGTATCATACAGAAAATTCCTCGACAGGAAGTTCTCATCATTATGAGCGCTTTTACTGCCAAAATTGAAGCTGAAGATAAGACACAGTACATTGAAGCACATAGACTTAGAGTCAGAAACGAGAGAGAAGTCCAAGAAAAATTAGAAGAAGACTTAGAGCTAGTTGTCACCAACACATTCTTTCAATTACCACCTCTCAAGCTGTACACGTGGAAATTTTCTCAAGACAGACCCGGGAGAATAATAATGAATTAAATACACTTCATTTTAGTGAATAAAAGATTCCGAAACAGCTTTACATCTATCAAAACTTATCCTGGAGTAGACTTGGAGACAGACCACGTTCCACTGGTGGGAGTATTTCGAGTAAAACTCAAAACCGTGCAGAATAGGAAAGTACAATTATACGACCTACATATGCTAAAAGACCTCGATACGAGAATGATAGTCCAAGCCACGTTAAACAAGCAAGTGACTGCAATTAGAGATGAAGAGAACGAAGAACAAACTAACAAACATATTACAGAAATTGTGCAAAATGTAAAGAATAATTACTTAAAGACAGATCAATTAATGAAGAAAAAATAATGGATGACAGATGAGATCCTGAAACTAATGGACGAGAGAAGAGAAGCCAAAAATAACCCAGACAAATATAAAACCATAAATATATTAATAACCATGAAAATCAAAGAAGCAAAAAAAAAACAGAAGCAAGGGTAAGATGCGAAGAAATTGAAACTCTGCAGTCAAAGTACGATAGTCACAATGTACAAAGGAAAGTTAAAGAACTCACAGGGGACTAAGACGAAGGCCGAATAGAAATATAACTGATTCTGACAGAAACATTATCTTGGACAAACAGAATAAAATAAGAACGTGGAAAGAATATCTAGAAAAACTATTTAAAGACCAAAGAGACACACACCTTTGAGCTAGAGGAAGAGGTAAATGATGGACCAAAAATATTACAGCAAGAAGGTTTATTCCGTAATAACACAGTTAAAGGGTGGCAGAGTGGCAGTCCCTGATAATATACAAGCAGAATTACTCAAACTAATGGACAACGAATAAATAGCAATAATTGCAAAGATATTCAACAACTATACAACTCTGGAGAAATACCAACAGAATGGCTGAAGTTTCTGGGTTTATTGCATTAAAAAAAAAACCAGGAGCCAAAAAATGCGAAGATTATCGTACTATAAGCCTCATGAGTCATCTCCTAAAATTGTTTCTAAAGATAATTCATAAGAGAATCTACAAGATGTGTGAAAGTAAAATTTCCCCCAACTAGTTTGGGTTCACAAATGCTGTTGGTACTAGAGAGGCTTTGTTCTTAGTACAAGTCTTATTCCAGAGATGTAGAGACGTCAACTGCGACGTATACGCATGTCTGGTTGATTACTCAAAAGCGATTGATCGAGTACAGCACGCCAAGATAATGTAAATACTAAAAGAATCAGGATTTAACAACCAAGATCTGAAAATAATTATTAGAAATCTATATTGGAATCAGACAGCAAATCTCAGAGTTAAAGGTGAACACACTGACTATGTGAAAATCATGGGTGAAGTAAGACAAGGCTGTATTTTGTCTCCTCTAATCTTCAATATGTACTCTAAAATAATATTTATTGAAGCTTTGCACGAAACTGAAAAAGGTATTCTACTAAATGGTTACCGGCTAAACAACATCAGATATGCAGATGACACCATAGTATTTGCGGACAACTTAGAAGACCTACAAGTTCTTATGAACAAAATCACGTATTACAGTCAAAAATATGGACTCAATATAAACTTAAGAAGACAAAACTTATAATAATTAGCAAGAGAAGGATAACATAAAGTCAACTCTTCGTTAACCAATCTTCTGTAGAAAGAGTGACGCACTAGAACTACCTCGGCACCATAATAAATGAAATATGAAAGAACAACAAGGAGATTAGAGCACGCATCGGAAAAGCTAAGTCCACCTTCAATCGGATGGGGGCCTTCTTCAAAAGTCACAACCTCTCTCTTAATACAAAAGTAAGAATGCTCCGATGCTACATCTTCTCTGTCCTTTTTTATGGTGTTTAATCGTGGACCTTGAACGAAGATATGTGCAGAAAACTGAAAGTATTTAAGATGTAACTATATCGGAGAATACTTAGGATCCTTGTGGACTGACCGAGTTACAAATAAGGAGGTCCTTAGAAGAATGAATAAGAACCTAGAGGTACTGACCACCATCAAATCTCGAAAGTTACAATTCTTCGGACATATTATGCGAGATGAATCGAGATATGCTCTCCTTTAAGCGATCCTGCAAGGAAAATATTTGGAAAACGAGGTCCAGGAAGAAGAAGAATATATTGGTTAAAGAACCTCAGAATCTGGTTTAATACAACATCTGTGCAGCTTGTCTGCGCTCCTGCAGATAAGATAAGAATTGCCATGATAATCGCCAACATTCGTAACGGATAGGCACGTCAAGAAGAAGAATAATATCATTATGTTTGAATAGACTATTACATCTACTTTTCTACCATCTTCTTTTTATTAGTAGCTGTACCATTTGATCAGATGATGTTATGTGCATTTTCACTACTTTACAGGAGAGCGAAAAAACCGTTTATGGGACATTGTGTTTAAGGTTTTACCCATAAATTAGCAATTTTTTTGAATATATAAAATAGTAGTTAATGTCATATGTTATAATTTAATTTATGACCACTAAATAGTTAAACCAGAGTTTGAAAATAAAAGAAAAATTTGAAAAAATGCCAATTATCATGTTTTGACCAAATGATTATTGTTAAAGGATATCACTTATTATCTTCGTATGTTGGAATTACACTTAATTACGACAAAATATTTATTTGTTAAAATGTTTCGCACACAAAATGGCAATATTTATATAAAATATCTTGTTTTCGCTTTCGTCGCTATTACTAACAACGTCGTTTTTCGTCATTTAATGAGGTAGGTTTTTATAAAAGGGATGATAAAGTGGGTCTATGAAAGGTAATAGACTTAAAATGTCCTTATATTTTTCTTGACTGATTCGAATTTGCTGTTTGTCATAGGCATGAGAAACAATAATGTTTGACGAGTCGTAATTATTCCTTCTTAGATCAATAATTTTAAGTGGTTCATCTTCAAGTAAACTGCACGTATAAAATGTTTTTCTAAAGGATTCTTTGCGTATTTAGTATCCAAAATATTTGGTTCCAGAAACAAAATATTTTGTCTTTCTCACGAACAAACTTGATTTCAACAAATCTGAAAAAGAGAAGAAATCTTCAGTTTTCATTTCATATACCTTATGTTTCTGACTACTTATTCTCACCAAATTATACCAGTCATGAGGCACACTAATTACCCCATCGAACTGTTTCTTCTTCCTCTCTATATTGGCATGATCTGAGTCGCATTCTAAATGCGTATGTCCTGGGACCAAATATTTGTGATCTGTGGTTGTTACACAAGGTTTAATCTTAAATACGTAAGTATAGAGCAACGGAATATTATTACGAATTTGGCCTAGGCATGTATCGGAATAGAATATGATAATATCATTATGCTTAACCCCATTGGGTATATCCTGAATAAACTTCAGTAAACAAGAAGCAATTTCATTGGCACCACGTTGACCATTACCTTCATGTCACATAAAGTAGCTTGTGGTGTTCGAATTGCAATTCCTTACTGTGAAATTATATATCCACAATTTACGTTTGTAAAAACTGATACTTGTATTTAAGCACGGTGTAGGAAGATTGCTGGAGATCAAATACGGCTATCAGTACTTTTCCTTCAGAATTGCGTAATCTAATGTTATCATCTGCTTTACATTTGTAATGAAAATCGGCCTTTTCTTCGTGAATATTATATTCCAACTGCAACCTACACTTATCATTTTCATTGGTCACATTTTTAATTTTAGACAGGTAAGTATCACAAGTTTTACAAATATCATTATGAGGCTTTTTTAATTTTAGACCAAATTCTAAAAAACATTTTCGGTATATACTGAAACTTAGGGAAGTCGACAATCCTGAAGATATTCCATTGTCATTGTACAATTTGTACAGCTTTACAATACTAATATCTTCATCTGACCGTTTGTTGGAGGGAGTGTGCCTACCTCGTTTATCTCCCTGTATAATAGCAGTGTCAGCAAGTCCTACAACCTTCAACTTTTAAAGAATGTTGGGTGATAAAATATTTTGCTGTAAAAACACAGTTCTGCTTCGGCGTGATACTTGCAGCTTACGATTTGGTGGAGCAAGTTCAATCAAAGAACTTAAAAATTGGCGTTGTTAATGCCGAGATTTTAAGTTTCGATAGTCACGAAAATATATCGTTTTCGTTTCATCTTCAATATGACACTTATCATTTTCTGATTTCAGTAATAAGATTAAGAGTTATTTAGCCATTATATGATATAAACACTTATGACTATTTGACCATAAAAAATGAAAAATGTATTTTGATCATTACGTGACAAAAATACTTATGATAATCTGATCACACATAAACAAAAAAAATGTGCATATATCATTAAATAACCAACGTTGTCAATCAATATATATTCGTCATGCATGTAGCAGTGTCTGCCCAAATGATGACGAATGTGGTTTTGATTATTTTTGTACAATAAACACAAAATGGCTAAAAATGCAGTTATCACCTTCTGACCAAATGGTCAGGGTTGTAGGGGTGTAGGGTTGTGTTATAGAGGTAGCACCTTTTATCGGAACGACCACATCGAGCATCATAGATGGGAGATGGTTCTTGGTAACTGGTCCTCATAAGACACCTAACTCTCACTTATGGCTCCAAGTGCCACACCCCGGACAACTGCATTGGTCTGCAGGCTAAACTAAGTGAGGGTAGCCAGATATGGTGAAAATTTCACCGACCGATTGCCGGTATAAGCAATCTCACACTTACTAATCAACGGCTCTGGGCGGAAGAATTGGTAGGTGGTAGGGCACCCTTTTGTCCTGGGGTTGAGAAATCGATCTCGAAGATGGAAGAACCAATATACTGGTCAACAGCATAAGGATGTAGAAGGCAAGGGGAAACCACTACATTAAAGATCCCCATGGATATCCCTAGTAAAATCATCATGGTTTTAGAAACTAATAACGGCGTTACTGATCATGGCCCTCGGAAGCCAAGATCCGGCAGGGGAGAAGAAGACAACGACTCTCAGGTCGTTAATCAGCGAATTCCTTCTCAAAAGAACGCAGATGAAAAAATAAGACTGTCCAACACTAGAATAGGAACATGGAATGTTCAGAGCATGTTTCAGCCTGGTAAAATGCACAATGTTATTCAAGAAATGAACAGGTTGAATATCGATGTACTGGGTATCAGTGAAGCTAGGTGGCCCAACTCAGGTTGTTTTTCAACAGACGAAGCCACAATATATTATTCCGGTAGCGAGAATAACCAACACAGACACGGCGTGGCAGTAATAGTTAATAAAAAATCTAATAGAGCGGTGGAATGCTATTTCCCTATCTCAGAAAGAGTAATGGTACTGAAGTTAGTGACATCTCATGCCAAACTGAATTTGAAACAAGTTTATGCTCCTACGGCGAATGCCGACGAAGAAGAAGTAGAATTATTTTATCGAGATATCGAAGAGGCACTTAGAATAACGAAAACAAGAGAAATCACGATAGTCCTAGGTGATCTCAATGCAAAGATTGGAAAGGGACAAAGCGGAAAGTGTATAGGAAACTATGGTCTGGGAAATCGAAACGAGAGAGGAGACCGTCTGTTACAATTCTGTCAAGAGCAGAACTTTATTATACAAACACATTTTTTATGTTACCAAACAGACGACTGTATACATGGCGATCGCCCGCAGATACATCGGAGAAAGTAGTCAGGAACCAGATAGACTACATTATGATCAATGAAAGATACCGTAATGCTGTTAAAGCCGTGAAAGCATATCCTGGATCAGACGTGGCCTCAGATCACAATCCACTTATAGCCAAAATTACACTCACCCTTAAAAATATTAAAAGACATCAAAGAATCCCTACAATAGACACAAGAAAACTTAAAGAAGCTAAAGTAAAAGAATGCCTCCAAAATGAACTGCATGTGAACTGCAACAAATTGAACACAAACACCAATGATATTGACGAGTACTGGAATCGACTAAAAGATTGTCTACTGGAACCCTGTAAAGAAATATTAAAGACTTTCTCAAGGAGAAAAGAGGAATGGATGAATGACGAGATACTCAATATGATGGAACAACGGAGACAATTTAAAAACAAGGACAACAATAAATACAGAGAGATAAACCACGAGATTAGAAAGACGATAAAGCAGGCAAAAGAATAATACTTTGAAGAACAATGCAAAGAGATCGAAGACCTTCAAAATAAATATGATCTGTTTAACCTACACAAGAAAGTCAAAGAACTGGCAGGACTAAGAAAACAAAATCCCACTTGTGCAATTCTGGATAGACACGGTACTGCTATAACACATACGGACGAGAAAATACAAAGATGGGCAGAATATATCGATGAATTGTTCGATGATGAAAGAGGAGATCTGGAGCACATAGAACTTACGTCAGAAGAAATAGGTCCATATATTACAAAAGAAGAAATATTGCACGCATTAAAAACAATGAAGAGCGGGAAAAGCCCTGGACCTGATATGCTTCCTATAGAAATCCTAAAAATTCTAGATGAGAAGCACATTGATGTTTTAGTGACACTTTTGAACCAAATTTATAGTTCAGGCGTATTACCCAAAGAGTGGTTGACATCTATTTTTATTTGTCTCCCTAAAAAGAAAAACGCAAGAGAATGCAGCGATTACCGCACCATTAGCTTAATGTCTCATACGCTAAAGTTACTACTTAAAGTCATCCATAACCGAATATATCACAAACTGGACATAGACGTTAATAATACACAATTTGGTTTCCGCAAAGGCCTAGGAACACGTGAAGCTCTTTTTTCACTTAATATACTAATACAAAGATGCCTGGACGTCAATCAAGATATATACGCATGTTTTATTGACTATAATAAAGCATTCGATAAAGTACGACATGAACATTTAATGAATGTCCTGAAATCAAAGAAGATTGACTACAACGACCTCAGGATCATATCAAATTTATACTATAAACAGCGAGCAAAAGTACGTGTTAACGAACAGCTGTCAGAAGAAATTGAAATTAGATGTGGAGTAAGACAGGGATGCGTATTGTCGCCAATTCTTTTCAACGCCTACTCCGAAGAGGTCCTGAAAAAAGCTCTTGAGGGTGAAACAGCTGGAATAAAGGTAAATGGAGTTCCCATTAACAACATTAGATATGCGGACGACACTGTGATTTTAGCCGAAAACATTGAAGATCTTCAGAGACTGGTGACCAGAATAGCAGAGTATGGAAAAGAGTATGGTCTAACAATGAATGTCAAGAAGACGAAATTTATGAGAATATCGAAAACTCAAAGAAATAACGAGAGTCTTCTAATAAACGAAACCAACGTCGAACAAGTGGACAAATATGCATACCTGGGAACAATGATTAACTTCACAAATGATTACAATCAGGAGATAAAAATAAGAATAGAAAAGGCTAGAGCAAATTTCAACAAAATGAGAAGAGTTCTATGTACCAGGGATTTAAAACTGGAACTAAGAGTTAGGTTGGCGAGGTGCTATGTTTTTTCGACCTTATTTTATGGAATGGAATCTTGGACCTTGAATGCTACATCAATGAAAAAACTGGAATCATTTGAGCTGTGGGTGTACAGAAGAATTCTGAAAATATCATGGACAGAACACGTCACAAACAAAGAGGTTCTGAGAAGGATGAACAAAGAAATGGAAATTTTAAATTCAATAAAAACAAAAAAATTGGAATATCTTGGACATATTACACGTGGAGAGAAATACACCTTGCTCCAACTGATCATGCAGGGAAAGATCCAAGGAAAGAGAAGCATAGGGAGGCGTAGAATGTCATGGCTGCGCAACCTGAGAGAGTGGTACGGATGTACATCAAATGAACTTTTCAGAACGTCTCAAAAGTTCGAATAGCTATGATGATTGCCGACCTCCGCCGCGGAGATGGCACTTGAAGAAGAAGACCAAATGGTACAGATAAATAATAGTAATATATATATATATATATATATATATATATATATATTTATATATATATATATATATATATATATATATATATATATATATATTTATATATATATATATATATATATATATATATATATATATATATATATATATATTTATATATATATATATATATATATATATATACAGTGATGAGTCCCTTAAGAACCGGCAAAATAACGCAAAAGATAGAAAACATAATACGTTGTGAAATAAAAAGAGATGAAAGTAGTAGAGGTGGGAAGTTATCGATAGAAACCTCTAATTTACAGTACATTACATTAGGACTATCGATAGTTTCCCACCTTTAGACGTTAGCTTAGGAGCTAGTTGACTTCAGTCATAATATTACAAGTATGATGTCGAACATTAATATTTTTTTTAATTTCGCATAAAGTAAAAACTGATTGAAGGCAATAAAGTATATGTAAGTTAACAGTTTAATTAGTAGTAATTTGATAAATACAGAATAATAAGCTATGATAATTCTGTATTGAGAAGAGTGTATGCGACGTCTCAAATCACAGTTTATTATTGATCAATACTTTAATTTTGGGTAAAAACATACTCGTACTTGAACTGTTTTTACTCACATTACGTGATACGTATTACTATGACTGAAGTCAACCAGCTCATAAGCTAACATCTAAAGGTGGGAAACTTTCGATAGATCTAATGTAATGTAAAGTAAATTATAGGTTTATATCGATAATTTCTCACCTCTACTACTTGCATCTCTTTTTATTTCACAACGTATTATGTTTTCTATCTTTTGCGTTATTTTGCCGGTTCTTAAGGCACTCATTCCTGTATATATACTACTATATATATAGATATATATATATATATATATATATATATATATATATATATATATATATATATATATATATATATATGTCTTCATATCAATGCGAGATCCGTTTGTATCATAAGCTATACAAGATGAGATCCATTTTGCAAGGCGAGATCCGATTTTGGATCTCACCTTGTATTCACGTGTATATAGTGATATCTCGATGTAACAATGATGGGGGTACAAGGAAATCGATTTTTGTCTGGACCTCATTTTGCACCCCTTTTGGCGAATTTTATATTGCAGTAGTTCCACGAAATTCGCTGTAGAGGTCAGGGCGAGTGATCTGTTGTGTATATGCTAAATATACATTTTGTAGACAACCCGAGATCCGGTAAACTTGGCAACATCGCAAATGAATTTTACAGTCAGCTCTCTCCCTCCCCTCGGCTTATTTCTTGTTTGAATAATAATATTTACATTATTAAAGAGCTCTGTCCAGAAAGGCGATTGTCAAATATCTCGAGAACTAGACGTCGTATCGGAATATTGTTTATTTGTAGTATTATTTGTTTACAATTTTTCTTATATATCTTCTCCATTGTTCGCTGTACAAAAAATGTTAAAAATTTATTTTAATCGCTTTTAAAAGACCTATAAAATAAACCCAACCGCTTTCAATTTGATTGAGAGTTATTAACACAAATCTATTTTGCATATCATTTATAATTAAGGGACCAACTATGCTGTTCACATACTATATTGAGATTCCAAGGGAATATTTTTCAATATATGTAGTTCATTTCTGCTAAACTTGGACACTGTACGTCAAATAGTTTACGAGCTACAGCTTTATAAACAAATTGACTTCATATTTATTCGTTTTGAAAACAAAAGTTAAAGGGAATAACTACCCTAAATAAATTCGTGAATTAATAAAAGAAAAAAGAAAACTAAGAAGAAAATGGCAGCAAACGAGAGCCCCTCGAGACAAAACTAACCTAAACAATGCCAGCCAGCAACTTAAAAGAGAAATCCAGAAAATTAAGAATGAATCTATTAATCTTATCTGGAAGAGTGAACAAATGACAGCAGCACAGAGTATTCGCTTTGGAAAGCTACAAAAAGAATTAAAAGGCCAATATTACATTCTCCTCCAATAAAACTGGAAGACGGTAGTTGGGCCAGAAATAATCAGCAGAAGGCAGAGAGATTTGCCACTCATCTAGAGAACACATTTAAGTTGCAAGATGACCAAGACGATGACCAGGATTGGCCTGAACCAAAGCAAATAGATGAGAATATCAAGCCAACTTCCCCAAAAGAAGTAGCTGAGTTAATTAAAGAACAAATCGACCCAAATAAAGCACCAGGTTATGACCTCATTACCGGAAGACTGCTAAAAAATCTACCAAGAAAAGCTATCGTAAAATTAACAAATTTAATAAATGCTGCCTTTAGACTACAATATGTTCCAGATTTATGGAAGATAGCTGAGGTGATCATGATACCAAAGCCTGGGAAACCCCCCAATGAGGTGACATCATATAGACCAATATCACTCCTACCTGTGATGTCCAAGGTGTTTGAAAAACTCCTCCTGCGAAGAATCCTGCCAATAATTGAAGAAAAGAAAATAATTCCAGATCATCAATTTGGATTTAGAAATAAGCATTCGACAATTGACCAAGTGCATAGAATAACTGCTATAATTGAAAGATCATTAGAGAAAAGAAAAGTCTGTTCTGCAACCTTCCTAGATGTGGCACAGGCGTTTGATAAAGTCTGGCATAAGGGTTTGATACATAAACTTAAATCATTCATGCCTAAACAATACTCAAATATATTACAATCATATCTAGCGAACAGACATTTTAGAGTTAAACAAGAAGATGCATACACTGATCTCAAGGATATTGAAGCAGGTATTCCACAAGGGAGTGTATTGGGTCCAGTCCTATATCTAATATACATGTGTGATATACCTCAACTAGAAGACGACACCATAGCTACTTTCGCAGATGACACTGCTGTCTTAGCGGTAAGTGACACCGTCGAAGAAGCTACAGAAAAACTACAAAATTCAATAAATAAAATCCATGAATGGACCAAAAAATGGAAAATTAAGCTAAATGAGAATAAATCAGTCCATATAAATTTTACCAATAAGAGAATTAATAATTTTCCTATTAGAATAAATGATGTCCAAGTGCCTATCGCAACATCAGCAAAGTACTTGGGGATCACTCTTGATGCGAAACTTCGCTGGAAAGCTCACGTAAAGAAGAAAAGAGAAGAACTAGGCATCCGCTACAAGAAAATGTATTGGTTAATGGGAAGACAATCCTCTCTATCCATAAATAATAAACTTCTAATCTATAAACAAATACTGAGACCAGTATGGAACTATGGCTGCCAACTCTGGGGCTGTGCCAAGCCTAGTAACATCAAAGTAATCCAGACATTCCAGAATAAAGTACTGAGGAACATCGTAGATGCGCCTTGGTAGGTTAGGAACAACGACCTTCACCGGGACCTCAAGATGGAAGACGTCAATCAGATAATCAAGAAATTTGCAGGGAGCCATGAACAACGACTCCATCATCATGTAAACGTCGATGCTATCCAGCTCCTCGACAATACGAACCTAGAGAGAAGGCTCAAAAGAACAAAGCCTTTTGAATTGGTATGAGTGAGTGAAAAGCAGAGTAAAGTGTTGTGCGAGTATGCATGCTAAATTTAATGCTAGTTATTAGAAATAATAGGAAAGATACTAGTGAGTAGACACCTAATTTTAAGATCTTATTAGTAATTTTAGTTAGAAACAAATTGATAATTGGTCTTACTGACCAGATTTTAATGTAAGTACACTTCTGTGTCTTTAGTAAAAAAAAAAAAATATTTATTCGTTTATTGAGCCCGGACGAAGGTCAAAGTAGGGAGGGTTTTTTTAAGGGGAGGGGATTTTAACTCAATGACTCAAAATTTAGTTGTATTTGAAAAAAAAATGTTTTTGAATCAGAGATTTTTTTAATTGTCTTATTATATAAACAATTTAATAATTATTATATTAATAATTAGTAAAATAAAAAGGGCTAAAGAAGTAACCAGTACCAGTAAGAGCAGTAACCAGAGTCATTTTTTTAACTACTATAACTTTTCAAAATACACCAATTAGATTCATAATATTTATGTATTAAGACTAGTAAACAGTAAAATATGTACCTAGTTAAATTGAGTTTTGAATTAACACTGTAAATGAATAGTTTATTCGTATATATGTATATAGGATAATATTAATAAACAGCAGCTGTATTACTTTTAAAAAGATTTATTTTCAAGAGATGGATGAACGTTAAATCGCTCTATAAAAATTATAAACGAAAACTTTAATTTGAACCCAGGTCTTGTCTCTAAATAAATCAGGTCTCTCATTTTTAAGTTTTAAGCACTCTTGTTTTTTGGAGCCACTTTACTTTTAAGATGGCTCTTAAAAAATGCAGATATAACAGACTTCTGTTTTGCAGTCCATGTCCCCCGGTAATGCATTTTCCCTTTTTTCTTGTTGCCGCAAACATTTTTTATTATTTCAGGGTTCAAACCTAAAATAATTAAGAGATTAAAATACATATTATCTTTATTTTCAATTTAGTAAATAGATTGTTTTAGTTTAAGTTCTTAAAAATGTTTAAATTTATGAATTCAATTCACATGTTTTAGTAATTTAAGTGATTTTCGGTTTATGTAACTTTAAATGTAAGCTAATCAACTCATATCGCCGATTGATAAGTAATACAAATAGGTAACTCGAATTTTAGCTGTCTCATATAGTTAGCTGCAACAAAATAACTTCTAGTATATAGGAGTATATTTTATAAACGCCTTAGAAGTTATTTTGTTATAGTAACAAAAAAGTGTGAAAAGTCGACCACTCAAAATTGCAAAAATTCGAGTTATCTAATTGTAATAGGTATTAAGGGACAATATGTTATGTACGATTCCTTTTGTTAACATTAAAATTAAATACCATAGCAAAATTAGAACATAATCTTATAGTAACATATGTAATATGTAATACAAATAATAAAATATTACCTACCCTCTTTAGTATCTCTATTTGCGTTGACATAGTTTTCTTCATTGCAGTTTGGATCCACTAAGATATCTTTCGACCAATCTGATTCGAGTTCGTGGTCTTCTCTATTCAACACATCGGAATCCATTTCTTTACTACAATTTGGTTCTGATGCATACATATTAGATATATCATCAGGTTCTTCTAGTCGTGTGTCTTGATTGTTCCACATTTCTAGTTGCGAATCAATTTCATTTAATGTTTTGCCTTTGTTTTCAGCACCAACGCCCTTCTCCATCAAAAGTAATTTTGCTATTTTTGCCGTGTGGAAAATAGCCTGAGGTAATCTTAAAAGAAATATATAATATAAGTACCCTAGCTTTTTTATTTTAAGTACAACACTCACCGGTAAAATTCCTCGTGCGTTTTTTTTTGTGTGGCTCATGAATCTTGCCACTTGCTTCATTTCAGTTTCATCTAAGTTTAAGATCTGCAACACTGTGGCACTTTGTTTTCGTAATCTTGACGATTTCAGAGTTTTAGGATTTTTAGCACCACAATTCTCAGCAAATTTTCTTAAAGCTTTGGAGCCATCTGCCCATTTTGAGGAACTTCCCGAAAGACCAAACAGAAATGGATTATCTTTTGGCACGATGTCTGTAGAGTTTCTAACCGAAAGCAAACTATCCACATATCTTTGAATATTTTTAGAAAAAAGTACTGGTACTGCTTTGCTGCCTTTATCAATAGTAATAATTTTTTTAAATGTTTTGAAAGAGCAATTTCGCTTTCACTAAGTATATTTAGACACTCTTCCTGATTACTGTTAGTGGAGGTGTTAACATTGGATTCAATTTTGATGTACTGCACATCACCTACTCTTTTCCTATTCAATACAATTAAAAGGGCAAGAGCAGCTTCTGTTAATTTTTTAAATGATTTTTCATCATTTTAATTTATATTTAATTTTGTCAAAGAGGTTTCAGCCACTTGCTGCACATAATCCTTAAACAATTTAATATCTTGAGTTACTGGTAATGTTTGTGGTTTGAGACACTACTTTTCGTTGAGATCTTTAAGAGCAAGCGATTCCATAGAAAATTTCCAGTTTTTGTCCACCAGTTCATTAAATCTTTTAACATCTTTTAAACTTTCTTCATAATTTTGAAATGGTAAAATAGGGTCCTTTTTAAAGAGTAGGGATTTGGCCTCTGCAGCTACCGCCATCAATGTGGTTCCCATATGCAGTGCTAAAGAAGGCGCTTGAAAGGAATGTGTAACTTCATCATAACCCGAAATTATTTGAGACGCTGCAACAACTTTATCGAAATGTTCAGCTTTAAGTGCTTCTATCATAGTATTAATGCCATACAAATCTTGTGGAGGAATTAACAATATATCTGCCTAATTCACGAATTTAATTTGAAACAGCACTTCTTATATGGGGCCTTTTATGCCTTCTTAAGTAATCTTCCGCATATTGGCATATTATTACATCTCCCTTTCCATTTAATGAAATTCGATCAGCCTGCATCGAATTAAAAATTTCAGATTTCAATCTTAATTTATCCAAAAATCTCTTTCGAGATTCTGTGAATGAAAGCATGGTTTGGCCTTCACTTGCATATTTAATTCCTGCTTTGTTTTCCTTATTATAATAACATTTTTTTGCATGTCGCTTCAGGGATTTTTGTTTATATAAACCTTTGCAGTATATACAGGGTAAGTAATCTGCTGATACAGTTTAGAATTTAAAAAAGACGAAGGTCTCTGGACAGGTCTAATGGTATCGGCTGCATGCAAATATGAAAAATTCCTTTGCTTTCTTAGGAGATCTAACATATGCTTTCTAGCAATATCTCTTTTGGGTAACATGGTTATTTTTAAAACACTCTTCTCTTTAGGATGTTTTCTAAAAATATGCCTCGAAAAATTTGTTACGTCCAAACTGCAGTATAGGCAGCGGTCTCTCTTGTTCCACAACCTTCCTTTCCGCAGACTACATTCTACACTTTTGCCCTTCGAAGTGCTGACCTATTAAAAAAAGAAAATAAATCAGTCTACTAAAGTCAAGGGAATTATTTAAAACAAATCACAGTGAGAAATTCTTACTGACCAATATCTAAAAAATTACAACATTTAAAAAACCACAGCATAGTTAATTTAAGACAGAACAAATTTATTGACAAATAAGTAAATAATAAATTTTTGTCAGTCGATTTACTCTACTATATGGAACGTATTTACTCTTGTGCAAAACTAATATTTTTATGTAAAAACACGATTAGAATGTTACAATGATAGCTTGTCTTATACAGATAAACTGTTAAGTTTAAATAATTTCTCCTTTTTAATTTTGTACATAAATAATAAACAAAAATAGCTTTGAGAATAGAATTCAACAAATTCAATAAAACAGAGCATTTTAGTTATTCGGTTTATAAAGTTTATGTTGAATTATTTGATTATATACAGAAAAATTATAATCATTACTTACCTTCTGTTATCTTTGAATTTTGTTTCACTATTTCAACTAACCGCTGCCCTCGAGACATTTTTAAAATATAAAACACGGTAACCGCAAATTACTTTACTCCTTGAGTAGGAAATATGCAATACAAGACGAGCTCTGGTCGCTCGACTAATACCCTTTAGAGCTGGCAACAGTGTGGGATCTCGCGTTGATCGGAAAATATCTAAAATTTTGTATATAAGTCTTCCCCTTCCCTTTTCAGCTACGGATCTCGTTTCGCTTTTAATTTATCAAAAAAATTTAAGTTCAAAAATCTTTTCCCCTCTAAGTGTGCCATAATTAATATGTTAATGTTGCCGAGAGGGGGCATTTGGGCCTGTAGGACCCATCGCCGGCTCTTCGGACTTTTTCCTGTCTCCGGAATTGGAACGGGTGTTTACCATCTTCGTTTGTCGCTAGTGAAATGGGTCAGTACTGTTGCCGTTACAGAATAACCGTTACAGCGACAAGTATCTGTTACAGGTAACGGTTCAAAGGAACAGTTACAAAATAACAGATCAAAAATGGAAAACAGAACAGGTAAAATAATCTAAGTATTCCTTGACTTACGGAAGGAATAACTTGGTAAACAATAAAATAAAATGGTATGATAAATGTAGTGCAAAGAATATGTTTCTAAGTGTTTCTTCACTTACGGAAGAAACAACTTAGAATGAAAAGTAAAAAATGTACAAGATCAAAGAATAGAAAAATGCAGAAATATGAGTAAAAATACACAAGGTAAAAGAATGCAGAAATGTTCTTAAGTGTTTCTTGACTTACGGAAGAAACAACTTAAGAGAGGAATATAAACAAATGAAATATAAAACAATATGTGAAAATATGTCTAAGTGTTTCTTGACTTACGGAAGAAACAACTTAGAACAGAAAAAAACAACAAGAGAATCAAATATGCAATAGAAGAATATAAATATTTATAAGTGTTTCTTGACTTACGGAAGAAACGACTTGTAATATAGAATAGAAAAAAATTAAATGCAAAAATAAGAATACAAATATTTACAAGTGTTTCTTGACTTACAGAAGAAACAACTTGTAATAGAAAATAAGAAAATAAAATGCGGAAAAGATATAGAAATATAGCTAAGTGTTTCTTGACTTACGGAAGGAACGACTTAGCGTGAAAATGAAAATAACAAAGACAAGTATACGAAATATCAGAAATAAGAGTGCAAATATGGAAATACTTCTAAGTGTTCTTTTGACTTACCGGAAAAGAACGACTTAGACACACAATGAAACACAAGTGAAATATCAGAAAAATATTTCTAAGAGTTCTTTAACTTACCGGAAAGAACTACTTAGACACAAATACAAGAAATATAAACAATCAAAAATAATCAAATAAAATAGTAAATAAATCAATACACGAACAATAGTAATATTCTAACCTGAAAAGGTCTGAATATACGACAAATGCTAAAATAAAAAGGTACACAGGAAATCAGAAATAAAACAATAGCTCAAGTTGATACAATAAAGCACCGACTAGGTCTACAGTAAGAAGAGGCAAAGCTCGACTGACCGATGAGAGAAAATCTACCTGCTTTTATGTAAAACAAATCCTTTGTTTTACGAAGCGAAAGTGGATTTTCCCTGCATCGAATCAATTAGAAATTTGGATTTGGCCAACCTTGGAATTCCCAAGTATTTTAACCGATATCCAAATTCCTTGATGCGTCGAGGACATCCCCCCTCCTCTGAAAGACCTAACGGTGCTAAAAAAATTTATTAATAAAAAAAAATCAAACAATACAATAATACAAAAAGTCCTTAACCTAAAAAAAAGAAATACAATACAAAGAAATACAAAGAAATACAATTCAAACTTACGCTAGCGACTAAGATATGTTACACTTAACTATTATAATATCCAGATGGCCCAGGTGGTCCAGGTGGTCCAGGTGTTTCGGCCAGGCTACTTAATTCACCCGGCTGGGGCCTTACGACGTTTCAGAACACGTAGAGTTACTCGATTCACCCTGGTGTCTGTAACGTTTCGTAACAGGGCCCCGTTATCCTCAGCTGTTCTGGCAGGGCTACTTAATTCACCCTGAGGAAGGTCTTACGACGTCGTGAAGATATAAGGTTACTCAGTTCACCTTGATATCTACACGTGTCGTAATAAACCTTAATCCTGCTCTGGAGGTTCGTCCCTAGGTGGAGGAGCAGCGCGGATGTCATCTACATGGATGGTCCTATTCACGTCCCGGTCGCGGTGTATCTCATAGGTATGATCGCCTAGCACCTTCAGGATCGTGTGTGGTCCCGTCCATGTCGGTCCGAAGTTCCCTCGGACGTGGTTCCTCACCATGACCTGCTCTCCTTCGATGAACCTCCTGGCGGGTGGAGCGTTAGGGTTGTCAGGAAACATGTTCCTCGCATATACAGTGGCCTTTTGAACCGCTCTGGCAACCCTTTCGTCTCGTCTGGCTGCGGTGTTTGCCAGACGATGCTCACGCTGTGTTTCTTCTGCGCGCCGTGGCAGATAGCCTAGCAGAAGTTCAGCGGGTGTTTCCTGGGTGGCCTCGTTCCTCCGTGTCCTTAGGCTGAACATGATGTCAGCCAGGTAGGATTCCCATTTCGGATCATTTGCAGTTTTGCATCGGGCGCGGAGTCCCTTTTTGAGCTCCTGAGCTCGGCGTTCAACCGGGTTGGCTCTCTGGTGGAAGATAGGGCTAAATTCGGCTTTGATGTTGTGCCGTCTCAAGAATCTCTCCCATGCATCTGTCCGAAATTGGGCTGCGTTGTCCGTGATGAGGGTGGTAGGTTTCCCCCAGCGGCCGCAGATTTCCTCCTGGAGGAACTGGATGATGTCCCGGCTTTTTGTAGATTGGACGCATCGATATTCCACCCAGTTGCTCAAGCAATCTGTCGCCAAGAGGATGTAGCGGTTGCGTGTTCCTCTGGCTGGTGGATATGGTCCCAAAATGTCGAAGGACACTCTCTCCCAGGGGTTGGCGGGTTCCCTGGGCATCACAGGAGCTGCTGGTTGTCGTGGAGCAGCTTTGGTCCTCAAGCAGGTCAGGCAGGACTTGACGTAGGCGCGAACATCCTTTGATAATGTGGGCCAGTAATAGATATTTTTAATGGCCCGGATGGTCTCGTCTTGTCCTGGGTGGTTGGCCTCCTCTGAGTCGTGATAGACCTTCATCACGTCCTTCCGGAGGGATGGGGGTACTATCAGCGTCCTGTGGTCTGGTCCAGCGTTGTAGTAAGCGGCGTTATCGACTAGTGTGAATTCACGGAGAAGGTTTTCTTCGACTTCGTTCCGTGGTCCACGTCCGGAGATCTCTAGGTAGCGTCTCCGAAACCGCTGCATACCGTGGTGTGTCTGGTGGCTTCTCCGGATTTTATCCTGGAGTGGTAGGTCAACCAGATCATCTAGGATGGGGTTGGTGTCTTCATCCTCGTCGACGTCCTCCATCATACATAGTAGAGGAAAGGACTCGTCTTCCTCCACGTCCGTTGTAGGCCAGCTAAGTCGCACCACTTCCTCGTCTTGGTCAGCTTCTTCTTCTCTCTCCGTGGTTGGGTTCCTGGACAAGTGGTCAGGGAGTTCGTTCTCCTTCCCTGGGATATGTATCACGGTGAAGTTGAACTCCTGAAGTAGCAAGGCCCATCGGGATAGTTTGGCCTTGTCTTCCTTGAACCGATGGAGCCACAGGAGAGCTTGACTGTCGGTGTACAGCGTGAAGTGCTGATCCTGGAGGAAGTGCTTGTACCTCTTGAGTGCCCAAACTAATGCGAGGCACTCTTTCTCGTTAATATGGTAACGGGTTTCTGCTGGTTTTAACTTCGTGGAGGCGTATGCGATGACTCTCTTGTCGTCTTGGGTTCCTTGGAACAGGACTGCGCCCATGCCGACATCGGAGGCATCCGTCTGGAGGCAGAAGGGTTTGGACGCGTCTGGTCGGTGGAGTAGGAGATCTCCCTCGATTTCGATCTTGAGACGTTGGAAGGCGGCTTCTGCGGCGTCGTTCCAGTGCATCCGTCTCTTATTACCCTTGGTGAGGTCCGTCAAGGGTGTTATGATGTCCGAAAATCGAGGGATAAAATCCCTTAACCAGTTGGCTGTCCCGATGAAGCTTCGCAGTTGCTTCATCGTCCGTGGAGTGTCGAAGCCTTTGATTTTCTCCACATGCTTCTCCAGAGGTTGGGTGTTGGCAGAGGTGATTTTGTGTCCTAGGTACTCCAGTTCGTCTGCTGCGAATTTACACTTTTTTAGGGATGCCCATAGTCCGTGTGTCCGAAGTCTCTCTAGAACCAGGCGGAGGTGGTTCTGGTGTTGGGTCCAGTCTTCTGAATAGATGATAATATCATCCATGTATACCTTGATGAAAACATCGATGTATCCTGCGAAGACTGAAGTCACGAGCTTCTGGAACACAGCTGGTCCGTTCTTGAGGCCGAAGGGCATCACCGTAAATTCGTATGAGGACCCGTCAGGCAGGCTGAACGCTGTCTTCGGGCTGGAGTCCTTGTGCAGTGGGACTTGCCAAAATCCACTCTTCAGATCTAAGGTGGTGAAGATCTGAGCCGTGCCAATCTCTTTGATGGAGTCGTGGATTGGTGGCATGCTGGAGGCTTCGTCGATGGTCACGTTGTTAAGCTTCCTATAGTCTACGCAGAAACGGGGGGTGCCATCCTTCTGGTTACAATAACCACCGGGCTATTGTAAGGAGATTTGCTGGGGCGGATGACTCCTGCGGCTAGCATCTCTCTCACCTCCTTGGCCATTATCTGCTTCTTCTCCGTAGAATATTTATAGGGCTTAACGTTGATAGGCGTGGCGTCGGTCACTTCGATTTTCATTTCGGTGGCCTTGGTGGTCGGCTGACGTAGACGGTCGTCGAAAACGTCATCGTACTCTTGAATCAACTTTTCAACTTGTTGCAAAGCGAAGGATGGAGCTTGATGGGGTTCCAGCCGCTGCGTCCTGGATTGCCTTTTTGCTGGGTTCTTCCAGTAAATGGTGGTTCTGCAGGTGGTACCGACGTGTAGACATTTACGTGGTATGTCTACATTGGCCTCTTCCTGTTCCAACCAAGGCATCCCTAACACAACGTCGTGGTTCAAGTCCTCCATAACCACGCAGTTGACGGTTGAATCCAGAGTCTCGATGTTAATCTTGACTTCAGCAGTCCCTAGGGTGCGGGACGTGCTGCCCGTGCACGCCAGCTGAACCAATCCTGATCCTCGTTGCAGGTCCCGTCTCTGGATCAATCTCTGGTGAATGAAGTTCCCAGATGCACCGGTGTCGACTAAGATCTTCACACGTTGTCCGTTGATCCTTCCATGGAGTTGGGGGAGGCCTGTTGTCGAGGGTCGTGTCTGAATCGGGTTCAGTTGGGGCACCATCTTCACAACAGGGTTTAGTTGGCGCCCCTGTTGGCGTTTCCCTGGTTCTGAGGTAGTGGAGGTGGTGGTTGGCTCATTGGTGGCATCCTGGACTGTCTGTTGGGGTTCCTCCATTCCTCGATCGCTTCAGGGTGGCGTGGTGTGTTGTTTTGACGTGGGGGACGGTAGTGCTGTCGCTGTCGGGATTGTTGCTGGGATTGATGTTGGGGTTTGTTAGCGACGGTGTTCCGGCGGGTATCAGCTTCCATTCCTTGGGCTATTGTTAGGAGGTCCTCCTCGGTCTTTGGAATGTTCACTCGTAGGCAGATCGCGATGTCGGGTCTCAGTTGGTTTACGATGGTGATACACCTCTGGTCCTCAGGGGTGTATGGTGCGAGACGTCTGAATAAGGCTGCTTTACCGTTGATAAAGTCCTCCGTGGGTTCATCCTTCCGTTGATGTTCTCCATGAAGTTTCGACGTGAGGGCTGAGAGCAAAGCGGGGTCGTTGTACTTCCTCAGGAGACGGTCTCGGAAGGTGTCGTACGGTAGGTCTGTGTGGGAAAACTTCTGGGCCCATTTCTTCGCGTCGCCGTGGAGTGAGTTGTCGATGAGGTAATCTATCCAATTGTCCTCGTCCACGTCGTATTTTGTCAAGAAGGTCTCGGCTTTGGTTAGAAAGCTGAGAGGGTTTTCAGTGTCCCGGCCTGAGAACTGAGGGGGCTTCATATATGAAATCCTGGGCTTCGGTGGCTCAGGATGAGGCATCTGGGGTGTGGTGCCTTGAGTGGTCGATAGGGCCGTCATCGCTTGCATAAGGGCGGAGATGAAGTCAGCTGTGGAAGGCTGGCTCGAAGACGGTCCTGGGGTCGTGGATTCGGTTTTAGTGGGTTGGGCGCCATGTTGCCGAGAGGGGGCATTTGGGCCTGTAGGACCCATCGCCGGCTCTTCGGACTTTTTCCTGTCTCCGGAATTGGAACGGGTGTTTACCATCTTCGTTTGTCGCTAGTGAAATGGGTCAGTACTGTTGCCGTTACAGAATAACCGTTACAGCGACAAGTATCTGTTACAGGTAACGGTTCAAAGGAACAGTTACAAAATAACAGATCAAAAATGGAAAACAGAACAGGTAAAATAATCTAAGTATTCCTTGACTTACGGAAGGAATAACTTGGTAAACAATAAAATAAAATGGTATGATAAATGTAGTGCAAAGAATATGTTTCTAAGTGTTTCTTCACTTACGGAAGAAACAACTTAGAATGAAAAGTAAAAAATGTACAAGATCAAAGAATAGAAAAATGCAGAAATATGAGTAAAAATACACAAGGTAAAAGAATGCAGAAATGTTCTTAAGTGTTTCTTGACTTACGGAAGAAACAACTTAAGAGAGGAATATAAACAAATGAAATATAAAACAATATGTGAAAATATGTCTAAGTGTTTCTTGACTTACGGAAGAAACAACTTAGAACAGAAAAAAAACAACAAGAGAATCAAATATGCAATAGAAGAATATAAATATTTATAAGTGTTTCTTGACTTACGGAAGAAACGACTTGTAATATAGAATAGAAAAAAATTAAATGCAAAAATAAGAATACAAATATTTACAAGTGTTTCTTGACTTACAGAAGAAACAACTTGTAATAGAAAATAAGAAAATAAAATGCGGAAAAGATATAGAAATATAGCTAAGTGTTTCTTGACTTACGGAAGGAACGACTTAGCGTGAAAATGAAAATAACAAAGACAAGTATACGAAATATCAGAAATAAGAGTGCAAATATGGAAATACTTCTAAGTGTTCTTTTGACTTACCGGAAAAGAACGACTTAGACACACAATGAAACACAAGTGAAATATCAGAAAAATATTTCTAAGAGTTCTTTAACTTACCGGAAAGAACTACTTAGACACAAATACAAGAAATATAAACAATCAAAAATAATCAAATAAAATAGTAAATAAATCAATACACGAACAATAGTAATATTCTAACCTGAAAAGGTCTGAATATACGACAAATGCTAAAATAAAAAGGTACACAGGAAATCAGAAATAAAACAATAGCTCAAGTTGATACAATAAAGCACCGACTAGGTCTACAGTAAGAAGAGGCAAAGCTCGACTGACCGATGAGAGAAAATCTACCTGCTTTTATGTAAAACAAATCCTTTGTTTTACGAAGCGAAAGTGGATTTTCCCTGCATCGAATCAATTAGAAATTTGGATTTGGCCAACCTTGGAATTCCCAAGTATTTTAACCGATATCCAAATTCCTTGATGCGTCGAGGACATTAATTATAAAGATAGTTATGAACAATATACTCAAATAATTAATTTCTTATTGGTGGATCTCGGGTTGTCCTCGATTTAATCGGATCTCGCCTTGTTATGAAGACGTATATATATATATATATATATATATATATATATATATATATATATATATATATATATATATATATATATACTACTAATAAAAAGAGAAGATGGTAGAAAAAGTATAATATTCTACTCGCATGTTACGGCTATTACTCTCTCTTATAAATTACGACACTTTTTCAGGAGATAATTTTTGTTAAGTGTCTATTTGACTTTACCTATCCTAATATTTAAATATAAATATTTAAAAGCAAAACATGTACTAGAGGGCAATAATTAATTAAATATACATATGGAAATGATATTTGATATATTATATTTACTCAAAGCTTCGTAACAACTATTTTATCGTGCAATAGTGCTTTTCAATTAGCATTACTTCCTTTGTTAAATGTGAAATAACAATTTTATAATTGGCTTACAAACAATTTGTGTTGCGAGTTGAAAATTGCCACTCCTAAAATTATGCGCATTGTGTAATATTGTTCAATTTATGTACATACATAGGATTTTCAGCACAAATGAGACTACGATGTGCTAATCTGCTTTTCTACCTCTCTATGGTAATTTATAATTGATATTCTATAATGTTAAATCTCCATCATTGCAATATAAACTACCAGTAGCTAACAATTCTAAACCATTATTGGATTTTTTTTTTCGGATTATCCTTAAATCTTATTTGTTTCGTCTAATTATTGCTTAATATTTATTATTTCCGTATCGGTTTTAAAGGAACTATGCTTTATGTTCTAAAGGTCTATATAAATCTTAATTATTTTATTACCTTTTAAGTGTATTCTTAACTTTTCAAAGTATTCACAGAAGATGGGTTTGAAATTCTACGATATATCATAAAAAAAAGGAAGAGAAAAAAGGAATTGAAAAATTTGGACCTTCGTGTATCGACAGCGATCATGGTATTTTTTTCATAAAGTGGGTAGACAATAAAGTTGTGGCTGCTGCATCTAGAGCTTATGGTGCTGCGCCTGTGGGAACTGTGTATAGATATAGCAAAAAAAGAACAAATGTACAAATTCCAAGACCGCAAATTATTGCCAAATATAACAATAATATGGGAGGAACGGATTTAAGGGACCAAAACATCTCTACATATAGAATTGGAATCCGTTCAAAGAAGTGGTGGTGGTGTATCTTCACATAGCTTATTAATACAAGTATGAGTATCAGCTGGATACTACACGGCAACACCGGCCACAGTGTACGATTTGACTAATCTGTGGACAAAAGGTATTTAAACTATATTGTTAAAACTACGTTTAAGCACTTTTTTCACTTTCAAATACATATTGATAATACCAAAAACAATAAAGAAAAAAAAAAGAAAAAACATATAATGAGAAATCAAGGCAGATACGAGCTACTTCAATGCATTTTGCAAGGTAAAATTGAAGAAAAAAAGGCCTCAGGACGAAGAAGAGTATTCTGGCTTGCTAAACTGAGAGTACGGTATAGAAAGACCTCAACACGGCTATTACGTATAGCAACCAATAAAGTCATTATAGCCAGAATGATCGCCAACTTGCAAAATAAAAAAAAATATACAATATTTCAATGGTCAGTAAGGTTGTGTTATAGAGGTAGAAACTTTTATTGAAATGACAACATTGAAATGACAACATTAAGCGTTATAGACGGGTGATGGTTATTCATACCTGGTCCTCATAAGATATCTAACTGTCTTTAATTGTGACATCCCTTGCAGCTCGATGGTCTGCAGGCTAAACTAAGTGAGGGTAGCCAGGTACATTTAAAATTTTACTGATCGATTACCAATATAAGAAATCCCCCACTTACTGACAAACGCTTTTGGGGTTATTAGTTGAACAGTGATAGGGTACCCTTTTGTCTTGAGGTTGAGATATAGACCCCGAAGGTGGGTGAACCAAAACTTTGTAAACGTTGTAAGGATGTAGAAGGTAAGGGTAAACCACTACATTAAACACATTAAAAACATCGTAACTAATCATGGTTCTCAAAAGCCAAGATCCGACAGAGGCGAAAAAGATAAGGCCTCCTAGATAGTTAATCAACAATTTCCTTGTCAGAAGAACGGAGGCGAGAGAATAAGACTTTTCAACACTAGAATTGGAACCTGGAATGTTTAGAGCGTGTATCAGCCTGGTAAGATTAATAATAATATTATTAAAGAAATAAACAGATTAAAAATTGGTGTACTTAGTATTAGTAAAGCCAGGTGATAATGGTTTCTAAGTTGGTGACATCTTAAACCAAACTGTACCTACTTAATACAGGTGTATATACTTCATCTAAATTACTTACCGTTGCACGTCATCCACGTCATAGCCCGTGAGGTCACATGATACCAACACGAAATCACGAAATATTTAGGCGATAGGTGTGTTTTTTTTTTTAAATCACTTTTAACCCGGACAAAACACAGGCTGTCATGTACAAAAGACGTCAAGGAATCCCAGACAGGGAATTATCTATCTTAAACACTCCGGTCGAATGTCAACAAACAACGTCAAATATCTCGAAGTAACACTAGAGAGACGTCTCACCTTTACCGAACACATAAACCAAACGGTACATAAGACAAAGATCCTCAAAAGTCAGCTCTCCTCGCTAATTGGGAGGAGAAGTAAGCTGAGGTTCAAAACAAAAATAAGAATGGCAAACGCCATCATTCTGCAATCCCTCACATATGCCTCTGCAGCGTGGGGACATGCATGTTAAACAAACAGGAAGAAAATCCAAACTGTACAGAACTTCATGATCAGGGAGGCTCTTAAAATCCCTACGTACGTACCTTTAAGGTACGTATATAGAGATTCGCAGCAAAAGAGAGTCCTGAGCATGATGGACGAACATGCATATGAGCTCTTTAAAAACCTCAGAAACCATCCGAGCCGTTTGCTAAGAGAGCTGACTGATTACGATCCAAATCTAAGGAAGTTACATAGACGGCCTAAACGACAGTACTTTGAACGTAAAGAAAAGATACTCGCATGGTAATCCCAGATAGCTTAACAGTTTTGGCCCAAAAAAAAACCCCAAAATCCAAAAAAAATATCAAAAAACCAAAAAATGAGCGTATGCTCACCAAAAAAATATCCTTAACTCCCAACCACCACCCAATTTTTATTATGATTTGTCTTATTTTAGTTATTTACTTTATTTTCACTAACCAGTTAAAACAAAAAAACAAAATCCCAAAAAACATATACACGGGATGTGTGAGAGCAATATATACTCGAGAATGCATATCCTACCCACCCTTAAACCCAACCCCTATTATTTTCACCCAAAATTCCCACTAACAAACAAACTGTTAACTTTAAAGATTTAAAGAAAAAATAGCTGGACACAGATCCACACGTCATTAAAGCCCATCAAGCAAAGACCCCTCAGGCATGCCCTTCAGGCAAAACCCTTTAGGAAACAGCCCTTCAGGACCAATTATTGCCCTAGGCAAACACGAAACCTGAGCATTGAGGCCGTGTGCGACAAGCACGGGCTTGATGGCCAGACCCATCGATCACTCAGCCGGCAAGGAGACCAAAATTAGTTTTTGCCAAATTGGCGACTGTTTGATCTAGCACACAACTTCCGAACAGGGGGCCGTCAGCCTCCTGCCGACCCCCTGATCGGACACACAGCTTATGCATCTTCGAAATATTTAACCCCGCAGGCAGAAATACCTTGTCATATTTTTTCCCCGGATATACTGGGACATTTACTTTGGCAAGCTGTTTTTATGATTTTTTATATTTAGTAATATTTCCTTTGGCATCTTGTTAGGTCGATTGGCGTGTTTTCATTACATATCAGGTAGCGTAAATATCCAAATTTTCAATGACGAAGCAAGACGATGAACCCGATGTTTGGTTACTCTATAATTACCATAAAACGCCTTTTTACAGACTTAATGTTTTGTAAGCAAAAAAAAAAAAGAATCTGTAACAAAACACTGTTTTATTAGTATAACAGCATATTATAATACATTCGTAACATATATTAATGGTGGATTGTATTTACTCGAATTAAATTTATGTTTATCAGAAAAAACTATTAACTGTATCAGACTGGTAATAAATCTTTAAAAGTTGACTAAATTTTTTGTAAACCAGTACTAATAAATAACAAACTTATTATAATCTGACTTAATAAAATTCTCATTGAAATTATTAAATAAAACACTAATTTAAATAAAGTAAAGTAAAAAATACCAAAACATACCCCGTGTGAAAATAAAACTTTTTTGGATTTGTTTGTTCTGATGTTGGCCACTTTCCGTTCTGGTTTTGAAGAAATTATATATATAAGGTTCTTGAACTCCTAAGACGAGCATAGAGCTTCAGTGAAAACGCGCCATCGGGTTCTATTTTTCGCTAAGGCCTTCACCTCATTCCAAGACTTTCCTTGGCCTCTTATCTCGTCCATGATGGATCTCCTCCAAGTTTGTACTGGGCATTCTTTGCGATACTGGAACTATTTTTTCGGAGTGTGTGACCGATCCAACCCCACTTTCTGGACTTAATTTCATTTTGTACCCTCTTTTGTTCGGTCAGGTGTAGGAGATCTTCGTTTCTGATGGTGTTAGGCCAGAATATACGAACAATTCTTCGTAGACATTTGTTAACAAAGACCTTCAGTTTGTCTGAGAGGGTGTTTGTCACTTTCCAGGTTTCACATCCGTAGAGTAGAACAGACATGACATTTGGAATATTCGGATCTTTATCCTTGTAGTATACTCGCCAGATATCCAAACAGGGTTGAGCGTGCTAAAAGCTTGTTGGGCTTTTCGTATCCTCATACGAATATCGTCTTCTGTACCTCCGTTTTCTGTTATGACACTTCCAAGATACGTAAAGTTTTCCACATTTTCAATCTGCATATTGTCGATAGTAAATAGCGTGTTGTTCACATTTGAAGAAATTTCACGTTTGAATTTCACAATTTCACGTTTGATGAAATTAGTTCACATAAATTAGAGTCTTGCTTCTCTTTACTTTCTAATTCATTAAAAGAGGAGAGACTAGACATTCTTTGTGTTTCATCAATTTTGTCAAAACATTTAAGTCGACAAGTGCATTGTGTTCCAATTGTTCTTTTCGGAACAATCCTTTTAATTGAAAAAAGATGCTTGTTCTCACAGGCTTTTAACGGTTTCCTTACATTTCTTGGTCATCCACTTTCGTTTCTTACCCGTTTTCTACCCCTCTTCTCTATTAATGTTGTCCGATGATCTAAACATCTAAAACGCCTAGATACCAGTACCACAGTATATTGCTTTAAGCAATATACTGTGCCAGTACCACTCTACCATCGGACCAGTGAACGTTATCCATACTGCGACTACTCCCACTACTCGCGACCATTTTAGTGCTAAAATCAGATAACTCCTGGAATTGTCTGATTCTTCTACCGTAATGGTTGATCAGATAAATGCTATGGTATATATCGTAATAAAGATTCATTTGCCCGATTCCTGCACCAAAATATGCGCAACTTCAAATTTTATAAATGCTGAAAGCAATAACTCAATTTCGGTTAAAAATGGAGTTGCCCGGTTCTGCACTTCTTAGCCTTTTCACGGTCAGTATCGTTCTATGGTACAGTCAAGGTAGACAAATGTTACGCAGCCTAATGACGACTGTTTCTACTTTTAATTGTAAATTTTTAAGTAATAGTCCAGACAATAGGAACAAAGGCTGGAGTCCAGGCATATAATTTAAATTTGTACCAAATATTTTTTTCGTATCCTTATTATTGTCATATTATTATCAGTAAAGGCTATTTTTTTTATTAGGTTTTTATTTAAACCAATAAAATATTATATAAAAAGTGACAAATATGGGAGACAGATTCAAACTTACAAAACGCGTCACCATTGGTCGAATTGAAATGTGACGTCATTAAACATTCATACAAATTTAAAAGAAAAATTCTCAGTAGTGGGCTGTATACCTACCGTAGTTAAAAAAAACAACAATGAGGTAAACACTTCTTTTTGTGGTAGTTTCTAGTAAATCTAGGTTTTGCAACGCACAAACAGACATCGGGCAAGTCTCGATTTACTAGCGCAGAGATCAAAAGAGTGAAACCTACAAGGTAATTATTATGTTACACAATATATTTTAGTCCATTATATACAGGGTGTTTAAAAAAAAGGTAACCCCGTCTCTAGGGTTGGTAAAAAACTAAAAAATAATTGGGGTTTGCTTAGTAAAAAATTTTTGTACCGCCATCCGTTTTCAACATACAAGGCGTTGAAGAAAAAAAAATTTACGCATTTTTTACGATTTTGCCGAAACTACTGGCAACATTGTAATGGAATTTTATACGAATATGTTTTGGAAGCTGATACATCCCATGAATTTGTTTTTATATCTGATTCTCATAGAGGGCGCTAGTTACACGGATCGTACTAAGTATTAGTCAATATAACTTTTTTAAGAGTATAATTATTAATCAAAATTTCAAGTAAACTTAAATATCATTTAATTTTACACGAAAAAGATACTCTTGGTAAAACTCGATATTGTGTACCGTTTTCCGAATATTACAAGGTTATTAAAATAGTTAGTAATTAAACAAAACTCACAAGAAGAAAATTAAATTAATTACTAAGAACATAAAATAAAATTCAATTACAGTAAGTGTTTAAAATGACCTCCGTTTTCGCGAATACGCAAGTCTATTCTTTTTTCTAAAGACTACATTAACCTTCTAAACGGTAGGGGATCAGCTATGATGTCATTAAATTGACGTTGAATTCTTTCTTTCAATTCTTGGCGTGAATTTACCTCTGTAGTATAGACTTTTTCCTTAATATACGACCAAACTACGTAGTCCAAAGGGTTAAAATCGCATGACCGAGGAGGCCAATGAATCGGAGCTTCTGCATCTCTACCAATCCATCGATTCGGAAAATGATTACTCAACCAATTACGACACCTTCTATCAAAGTGTGGTGGAGCTCCATTGTGCATAAAAAAATAAAAAATAAAGATCTTCGCTCATTTAGCGTTAAATCTTCTAATATCTCGAATAAGGAATTATTTAAAAAATCAAGATACATAAATCACCATTTAAATTTCCAGGTAGAATATGATAACCTATTAATTTGTTACCTTAAGTTGCTGCCCAAACATTAACTTTAAATAAGTGTTGGTAATGTAATACCCTTTTGACTCGTGGATTCTCATCACACCAGTAGTGTGCATTATGGGAGGTTAAACATACCTTGTCGCGTAAAGGTGGCCTCGTCCGTAAAAAGAATGCATTTTAAAAAATTTGGATTGTGGGCTGTCCTTTGTTGCAATGTTTCACAAAAGTCCACTCTAACCGGTAGATCATCTGGCAAGAGCTCTTGGACTTGTCTGTAATGATAAGGATGTAATTGCTGTTCTTTCAGTATCCGCCAAGTACTTGAAGAAGAAGTATTTGTTTGTCTTGCTATATTCCTTACGCTAACTGTTGGATCTTAATAAAGTAAATTTAAAATATTATTTTCTTTATTAATTGTTCTTGTTGTTCTTGGTCTACCAGAATTTATTTTATTTGGTCTCACATTCAAAGCTTCTCGACAACGTCGGTCAACGGCTCTAAATGTTTTTTTACTTGGTAAGTTTCTTCTAGGAAACTTTTCTGCATAACGTGTCACAGCTGCACTAGAACATCCTAAACATTCGCCTAAGGTTAATAACATGTCAGTGTATTCAACATTTGAGTATATTTTGATTTGATTTTACAAATAACAAGGTTTCAAAACTATAATTATTGTTGATTTATCGTCATAACAATCAATAAATGTCAGATTTTTATGGCACACTTGGAGAAAATACAGGTATACCTATTAGAACTTTATCATTACTACCAGCATCAATTATTACTTCATAATTTTCAAATCAAAATATTCCGAAAACGGTACACAGTATCGAGTTTTACCAAAACTACCTTTTTCGTGTAAAATTAAATGATGTTTAAGTTTACTTGAAATTTTAATTAATAATTATACTCTTAAAAAAGTTATATTGACTAATACTTAGTACGATCCGTGTAACTAGCGTCCTCTATGAGAATCAGATATAAAAACAAATTCATGGGATGTATCAGCTTCCAAAACATATTCGTATAAAATTTCATTACAATGTTGCCAGTAGTTTCGGCAAAATCGTAAAAAATGCGTAAATTTTTTTTTCTTCAACGCCCTGTATCTTGAAAACGGATGGCGTTACAAAAATTTTTAACTAAACATACTCCAATTATTTTTCAGTTTTTTACCTACCCTAGAGACGGGGTTACCTTTTTTTAAAACACCCTGTAGATTTTTAGTTATTAATGCGCAGGTAAATGCAGTTTATAATAAACCAAAACCTAACCTTTGCATATCAATTGATCATTCTAAAACCCCTATTTTACATCTTTATGATAGCTTATACCTAACATTATTAAAGTTTACCAAAATATAACAAGTTTATATACTTTGCAAATATTAGATAAATATTTCATTATTTGATGCTAATACAAACTGATATCAGGATTTATATGAACAATTTTCGTTAAGTAATTAAGTACCTTTTTGTTTCAGATCTTAACAATATTCTTACAATCTACAAGGAAACTAAGTTCCTGTAGCTGGCTGTATATCATGTATCACAAAAAATTTACTAAAATCATAAAATCTGTAAAAGTATATATCAAAAAACCCAATCGGTCTATATCAAAACGACAAAGCGTTTTCGGAAGCCATATTCCATCATCAGTGTCTAGGTGCACATGTTTAGAGCCACTAAATATCTGGTTAAAAACCCCTTTATAAATTATTAGTTTACATTTATTTTACATTATTAGATCTTATATGTTAAGATGTTAGAGTTACCAGTGGATTTGATAACATGGGAACGTAAGACCCTGCATGAATTTGCTCGTCCTGAGACAAAGTGTCTACGAAGACCAGTTGCTATCATCAAGTCCTCGTAACTTTTATAAAGGATTTTAATAATTTTTTTTAATAATCTTACAGTGATTCATCAGTTGACTATGTCCAAGTGAAACAAGATGAGGACATATTTACAGTTAAATATCGGATCATTCCTGAGCATAATGTCTGACAGAAATGTTATGCTGTTGCTTTCACTTACAACGAAGGGGAAAAAACTGTTCTCTCTATTCAATGTGAAGATTGACCTGAACATTTACGTAACTATTTTACTTGCTTAGCTTCAGGGGCCTGCTCTTACACACAACAAATCTAGTTGGATATTAAACCAAACCGTCATGATATATGTTATAGTTATAGTTAGTTCTACTTTATTAACAAGTTCATTAAGCAGTAGGCAATCAATTTTACCACTGTTTTTATTAAAAAAAGAAGAATTATGATTTGGTATTTCCTATTTACATCCAAGTTAATTTGTGTAGGTTTTTTTTGTTATTGTTTTTAATGTTTTAACTAATATTTTTTCAGTATTTTCACATTTTCCTTGTCTTGTGGCAGTCACTACATAAATAATATCTTTACTAATAAGTTTTAATATTTCAAAGTGCATCTGATTCATAAGCTTTGCTATCTTTTATGTTTTAGATATCATAGATGAATTGTTCTCATAATATTAGTATCCTTCTTAGTCCTTAGTGACAGTTCTCTTTCATCATTAAATGGTTGTTAGATGTAATTGGTCCATTGATGCAATTTTTCCTTGTTCTTCATGTTTGAAAAAATATTTACATAACATAAACATCAATCAATTTACATTTATTTTGTTTTATTTTAGGTGGATGTAAGCATTGTATAGCTTTTTGGCTTTTTGGCAAGGCTACACTGACGTAGTAAAGATCTATCAACAAATAACCTAGAATGTTATTTGGAAAAATATTGCTGAAATTTATAGTCTAAAATTTATAAAAGCTATGGAAATCTAAACGTAAGCTTATAGTAGCTTTGAATACTGAAAACTTCCTACAGTGTTTAAAATCATTGAACATAGTTTGTGATACTTACAAAAAATCATTTGATGATCTGATGAAATTCTTAAATAGCCAAATAATGTGAAAAAGTTGTCAATGCATCATCTTTAGTCTTTTCAAGCAGAGCTACAAACCCTCTTGATTTTGTAAAATGCTGTAAACATGTAGTGACAGTAAGTGCATGCAAAGAAGCTGACTTAGTTACTCTAAATCAAAATGACTACTCACTGTGGCACAAGCTTAGGTATGAAAGTATCATTGCTCCAAAAGCTTATAAATCTGCACATTGCAATATTTTTGATGGAACAATAACTTATCACTCATCACTGATCGTTGTCTCAATGACTATTCATTAGCTTTTTCACAGTCAGTCTCATTCCATGGCACACTTGAGGTTAAATTAATGTTACGTAGCACAATGATAACTGATCCTACGTTTAATTGTAAAGTGTTAAGTGGGAGTACATTGAATTTCAGTGAATTCGAAAACTCTGTAAGATAGTTGACTAAGTCATACTGATTTTTGACTCGATTAACTGATTTAAACAAAAACAACATTCCTAGATAAATATTCACAATAATTGCCTTTCGATAATCGACACCTGTATTTTATTCCGCTAATATTGTTTGTCCAAACATTTTGTCCTAGAAAATTTAAGTTTACTTGAAAATTACACTGAGAAGGTAAAATGATAATTAATTGTAAATGTCACTACTACGCTCGATGCATAAACAATAATAATAGCCAAAAATTGTATAGAGTTTTCAGAGTGAGGGTTTATTGTGTGACAAAGACAGGAACCCGGCTTTGTTCTCATCCTTACTAGTACTGCGTACTATTTACTGGGTGAGAAGAGACACTGGTGGACGCCTGACGGTGATAACTTATCTAGCAATCGATGAGTTATCGACCAGGGTTAAAATTATTAAATTACTAATATTGCTATTAAAACAAAAGGTTTATTGATAAAGGGGTAAAAATAATTTAGAGTTGTATTGTTTAATGCCACACCATAAAATAATAAAATTAAATTCTTTTTAGAAAAAATAAAAAAAAATGTTGGATCACCATTATCTACTGGATCCGACTACAGTTTTTCTGCCCAATATCGGGCTACGTCTACACCCTTTGTATTTGCGAGCCATAAATCATCGAGGGTGCACTGTGATGGGCAAAGTCTGCATACTCTCAGGTGCTCCACGTTCTGTATTTCCCCACATTCACAAAGTGCGTCGCTGTCTGTCTTGATGCCCCATTTAATGAGGTTCTGTTTTACAGGGGCAACACCTGTGCGTATGCGATTCAGTGTCCGCCAGGTTCTCCAGTCCAGGTTCATTCCATTAGGTTGTTCTGGATGTACGGGGAACAGTTCGGGTGGTTCGACGCTGACATTTCTCATAAACCTTTTCCTTGATTTAAGTCGGCTGATTCCTGGCGGTTCGTCAAACACCTATAATTGGTGCCTTTCATCGAAAGTTTGCCTGAACTTCTCCACATATTGTGAGGCGCATCTACGGTCATCTGGTGATGAGAATCCAGCTATCCGGTACAGTAGGGGTAGGGGGGTAGGCTTCATACAACCGGTAATTATTTTGCATGTTTCATTTAAAGCCGTGGTGACTTGTTGGGCGTGTCTAGATCTACCCCAGACGGGACAAGCATATTCCCCTGTTGAGAAAAATAAGGCCTCAGCTGTTGTCTTCAAGACCTGGGGGTTTGCACCCCACTTGCTTCCTACAAGTTTCCGGAGAAGGTTGTTTCTCGTAGAAACCTTTTGTCTTGTGCTCTGACAGTAGAATTTATACGTTAGTGACCGGTCTAGTACTACTCCAAGATATTTGGGCCTATTAGTATGTTTCAGGCGTTGTCCCTCCCAAGAAACATTCAGCTTTATATGCGCCAGTTGGTTGTTGAGATGGAATGCACATACTTGGGTTTTAGTAGGGTTTGGCTTTAATGAGTTTTGTTTGTAGTAAGTTGACATCATGTTTAAAGCCTCTTCCATTGTCGACTCTACTTGTGTAAGTGTTTTCCCCTTTACGGCTATACCAAGGTCATCTGCGTAGACAAAACTCTCAGTCTGAGGGTGCATTAGTTGGTCGTTGGTGTAGATGTTAAATAGGGACGGCTCAAGAACGCTTTCTTGAGGTAGGCCATTTTTTGGGTTCTCCATCTGCTCTTCTTTCCATTTAGCAAAACGTAGAAACGTCTATTACACAACAGTGATCTAATGATATTTACCAGGTCGTAGTCAAGCACAGTGTTATAGATCTTAGTTAGCAGGGTTCTGTGGTTTATCGTATCATAGGCCGCTGTGAGGTCTATCAAGGCTACTCCCACTATCTCTTTCTGCTCAAATCCCTCTTCTATGTATTCTGTTAGGTTCAGCACTTGGCCTGTGCATGATTTACCTGGTCTGAAGCCTGCTTGTTGTGGGATTAGTTTTGCATCTAATTTTTCCTGGATGCGGTTTAAAATGAGGCGTTCATACAATTTATACAAATGGCATAGCAGGGATATCGGACGGTAGCTACTCGGTAGTTCAGGGTCTTTCTCAGGTTTCAGAAGGGCTACTACTTTTGATTTACGCCACAGTTTTGGAATCTGGTAGGTATAGCGACAGATGTTAAATAGATCGAGCACCCATTGTCAAAAAAAAATAAAAAAAAATGTTATCAATAGATTTGTTTTTCCATATATTCGAGAGTGACACCATCTTATTGAACTTGGAGTCGCCTTTTTGCTTGGCAAGTATGAAGATAAAAGGAACTTTCTTGCGTCTTGCTATTGTATGTTATATCCATTATGTCCATTTACTTTGTTTGCCTTTCTCGCCAAATAGTTCCATCAGTGCTATTCGACTTGCAGTTGTTTTTTCATTAAATCTGATTTGACTGTATAGCCCTTCGTATTTGGTCAGAATGGTTTTACCTATCTTCTTCAATACTCCCAACTAATTTACTTTATTGGTCTCTATTCTCAGGTGCTCTAAGTGTTTCGCAGAATGAGTGGCCAGCTAAATTCTGAAAATGGTCGGACCATCTGGTTAGTGGTTGGACCACCTTCATCTTTTTGACCATCTCGATCTTCTTGAAATTTTTCCAGGAACAATTAAACTCTCTGGGGTAGGGCTTAGATTATTGATCACCGTTAATCGTCTATGCCCTTTGCCAAGTCTATTCAATTGTGCTTTTTAAAGTTAAATCTTCTACGGACGGGAATTTTTGTTATTCTTATTGCTACGTAAACTTGTATTTCTAGAGATTTGTGTTGAGTATTTAAAATTTATTGATAGACCCTTTTGATGTAACAGTGCTGGATGTTGAACCTTATGATGAAATTTTCTGTGTTAAAACCTCGCATCTAGATATTTCTAAAGAAGGTGCAACGGCAATTTTGGATCTTACAAGAGTGCTGAGCTATTAGCTTATGTATACTCTTCCAATTGTCTATTATGGTTACCTCACTAAAGAGGTGTTGTGGCTATTGAAATCTTCCACGATGAACTGATTTCCGTAAATATGAGTCAGCGAAAAGCTTAAAGTTTGTCCCGGTAGTGTGCGTACTGATGTTACTATGACTATCCTCGATGATTAGTACTTCTATGTTAATTTGTGTTGTTATATTTGCCGATAGCACTGCCAGATTGGTCTTGCAAAAATTGCATCACATGTATACATGTTTTTTTGTATACTTTGTCTTTATATCTCGTTTATACGATATACACTTAAATATTTAAAAATTTTAAATTTTTAAAAAGTATTACGAAGACATTTCCCTTTAGGCTAATTTTTAAAACCGCTTTTGAACTGTAGGCAAAATCATCATAAAAATTAGTTTCTATTCTTGAAGCATGAATAATTTTCATTGTAGTTACATAGTCAAAATAAAAATAAAGTAAATATTTTTTCCTTTGTATAACATTTGTGCTTCGGGTTAAAATAACTTTCATAAATATTGCTACGAATCCACCTAAAATTTTCTCATATACTAACCGCAGAGTTGAAAAGTACCAATTTCGTTTTCTCCTCCATATTTTATACGAAACTTTTTGAAATATGATCACCATCTGGTAATGTAATTTGTTCCAAATACGAGTGACCTTTACACCAACCGTATTTTATACATAAATATATGTGTTTACGCCAGGACCACAAACTTGGAAATATGAGGGTAGGAAAAGTTAGTAGACATTCGATACTTGTAATGTCAACCTTATGCAAAATACGGCCACAGTGTATTTTAATCCATATGAATTATGATAAGGGAATATGAATTGTTTGCTATATACATAGACCATAAATTGCTTTGCTATTTTGTTACACTTTATTTTATTTTCTTTAAAAATGTTTTTCCACGTTGACACATAGCTCTTAAAAGAATTTTAATATTATTAATATTTACATATATATTTTTAATATTGCAAATTAAAAAACTTACTATGAAGTAAAAATTCTTGTGAAAATGGCACAAAATTATAATATTTATTTTTTTTTAAATTATCCATAATAGATTTATACATTTTCAGAAAGTTTTTAATTCTTTTAAATCGTCATCAGTAAAAAGCCTAGAAAAAAAAAAAAAAAAAAAATATATATATATATATATATATATATATATATATATATATATATATATATATATATATATATTATATATTGTAGCGTGTTTAAATAAAACGAGCGGTTCGAATTTATATACATACATTTATTTATAACTTTACAGTTCGGTACTCTCTTATCGACTAACTCTACTTCTAACATTGTTACCTATAAATACTACAGTTACTGGGTTCGAGAATATTCTGGCGTTGTTCCACCTCTAATTCGCCTACGTGACCGGTTATTCTCTCTCGCACTCGATACGCCGCGAACTTTCGAGAGTATTAGAGATGCAATGCAACCGTTACCTGGGCCATGCCAAAAGTATGTTCGTAACACTGCTCCCCTCTTAAATCTGATCGTCCCGATCAGCAACTCCGGTAGGCACAGCATGGCGGAATCTACAGGACTCTCCAGCTCTGCATGAACCCTTTAGAAAGAAATAACAGTCTACTGACTTTGAAGGATACGATCCCATCGGGTTAATGCAACACACAGTAATTCGTACGCCGGTCACGTAAGATCACTTCAAGCATGCTTCTGACAATCTTCCAGTCCAGATTATCTAGTGCATGGCCTATCTTGGGTAAGGCCAAATTCTTGATGTCGTAATTGCACACAATTTTCTTCAAATTAGTTAGAGCACGCCATATATCCTCGTAGCTTGCCCTGTCTGTATAAGACTTCCTGGTCACCATATACAGCAAAGATCGGGAACCATCTTCTAATCTCAGTACTCTTCCAACTTTAGGCTGCTGGTTTTTTAACTCGTCCAAACGACCGAATTTCTTATAAAATACGGATGAGATTCCTTTAGTCATCTCAAGATCTTGGGCAACACAGTGGGCTAGAGAGACGTTATGCGGAACACTAAAAAGATCCTGCTGAACTTCTGTGGTTACGCCGAATTTAGCACTCTTTCTCTCTGCGTAATTTGACATAAATTCATTAAAGCTTGGTCGCCGGTCATCTTTGATCTCATGTTGAAGGGTTCGTGCTTCTTCTGTTTCATTTGAGCCAGCATATGGTGCAAGACGATTTATGTGAACTACTTTTGGTTTACCTTTCGGCAACTTCTTAATTCGGTATATTACGTCATTTATTTTCTTTTTAATTTCATATGGACCTTCCCATTGTCTTTGCAGTTTGGGAGACAAGCCTCGACGACGTTGTGGATTATAAAGCCAAACAAGATCACCTACTTCATAGCTTTCACTCTTACATCGAGAATCATATTGATCTTTCATTCTGTCACTGGCTATCTGGATGTGTTGTCGGGCAAGTTCATGAATGTTGTTCATTCTTAACTTCAGGCGGTCGACATAATCTTCGCTTGCAACATGTTCTTCGGAAGGTCTGCAGCCAAACTCTAGGTCGCAGGGTAAACGAACTTCACGACCTAACATCAGGCAGGTTGGAGTCTGGCCTGTAGTTTCATTCACGGCCGAGCGGTAGGCCATTAGGAATAAATGAATGTGCTGGTCCCAATCTCTTTGATGTTCTGATACAACTTTGGACAGGTGTTTACCCATTGTTCGGTTCATTCTCTCGACCATTCCATCTGATTGAGGATGCAGGGGTGTCGTTCTGGTCTTATTGACACCAATCAATTTACAAACGTTTTGGAAAAGGGTTGACTCGAAATTTCGCCCTTGGTCGGAGTGGATCTCCAAAAGAACACCAAATCGGCTAAAGAATTCTTTAACAAGTACCTCTGCAACGGTAGCAGCTTCTTGATTTGGTATCGCATAGGCCTCAGTCAATTTCGTAAAATAATCCATGGCTACTAGGATATATTTATTTCCATCATTTGTCTCTGGAAGTGGACCTGCAATGTCGATTGCTACTCTTTCCATAGGACTACCAACATTGTACTGTCTCATGGGTGCCCTCTTTTTACCAGCTGGACCATTACTGGTTGCACACAGTTCACATTTCCGGCGCCATCTTCTTACATCATCTTTACAGTTCACCCAATAGAACCGTTCTCGAACCTTTTGCAGAGTCTTCGTGATACCAAAGTGTCCACCTGATGCACCGTCATGCAACTGACGCAATACTTCTGACACTTTACTTTTAGGTACAATCAACTGAAGCTTAGTTTCTGTACCATCATCGTTCTCAAAGGTTCTATACAGAAGATCATCTTTTAGCACTAGGCAATTCCATTGGCTCCAGTAACACTTGACTTCTGGACTACATGCACTAATGTCTTGCCAAGAAGGTCTCTCACTTCGGCGCATCCAATCCAATACTCTTTTTATACATGGATCATCTGCTTGAGCGTCTTGTAGCTGTTGAGGCTGCCATTGCTCATTAATGACGGTGGTTCGTCTCACGGGGCAAAGTCGTTCTTCTAATTTAAGACAGTGATTACAATTTGCACTGCACGGCCGTCTCGAAAGGGCATCAGCATTTGAATGAACTCTGCCAGCCCTGTGTTCGATCTCGTAATCATATTCTTGTAATCGTTCTAACCATCTTGCCATCTGGCCCTCTGGATTACGAAATTGTAGGAGCCATTTTAGAGCAGCGTGATCCGTGCGAAGAAGAAACTTTCTGCCATACAAGTATTTATGGAAATGCTCACAAGCCTTCACTACGCCTAGCAATTCTCTTCTGGTAACGCAATAGTTTCTTTCTGGTTTTGACAAGACTTTGCTAAAGTAAGCGATGACTTTCTCCTGTCCATCTTGGATTTGGGAAAGAACAGCTCCTATTGCACTGTTGCTTGCATCGGTGTCCAACACAAATTTTCCTGCCTGTCTAGGGTAGCTTAAAATCGGTGCGCTGATCAGAGCCATTTGTAAGTGTTCAAAAGCTCTTTGACACTCTTCGCTCCACGTATATTCTTTGCCTTCTTCTGTCAACTTTGTTAATGGCTTGGAGATATTGGCAAATCCTTTGACAAAACGGCGGTAATATGTACATAGGCCAAGAAAACTTCTAATTTCGTGTTTATCTCTTGGTACTGGCCAATCCTTAATTGCTGCAAGTTTTTCAGGATCAGCTGTTACACCATTACTTGCTACAATATGTCCCAAGTACTTCACTTCTCGTCGAAACAAGTGACATTTCTTCGGACTCAACTTCAGATTCGCTGCCCGCAATCGTTGAAAGACTTCTGTTAGATTATTGGCATGTTTATCGAAGGATCTTCCAACTACAATTACATCATCCAAATAAACCAGGCATGTTTTCCATGTTAGACCTCTTAAAACTGCATTCATTAATCTTTCAAATGTGGCCGGGGCATTACATAAACCAAAGGGCATAACTGTGAACTGCCAAAGCCCTGATCCTATCGAGAATGCGGTTTTTTCACGATCAGCTGGCTCCATGTCTACTTGCCAATATCCACTTTTCAGATCGAGTGTGGAGAACCAACGAGAACCAGAAAGTGTATCCAAAGTATCGTCTATTCTGGGCAAAGGATAACTATCTTTTTTAGTTACTGCATTGAGCTGTCGGTAGTCAATACAAAAACGTGTTGAACCATCTTTCTTCTTTACTAGGACTACTAGTGATGTACATGGACTGTTTGATGGTTCAATTACCCCTTGTTTGTTCATATCTTTGATGATGTCTTCGGCTTCATCTCTTTTCGAAAATGGAAGTCGTCTAGGTTGTTGTCTGATTGGCTGAGCGTCTCCGGTATTAATTTTATGCTTTACTATGCTTGTTTTGCCATTATCCATGGCAAAAACATCTTGAAATTCTATCAGCATAGACTTCACTTTTTTAGTTCGTTCATCATCAAGATCTTGGCACGTTTTAATCATCGTCTCGACAAGCTCCTTTGGATACTTAGATTTCGACGGTTTCTCATTAGTATTCATGGAACAAATCGAAGCCACGGGAACACACTGTCCAATCAAAGTTCTTTTACTTAACTTAATAGCAGTTCCCTTTAAATTCATAACTCTTACAGGAACGAAATCTTGAATTCTCACCAAAGCTTTTGCCGTTAGGAACTCGGCATTATTCACATCTTCGACCATCCTTAAACTTCCCCCTCGGCAGTAACCATCAGGTCTAGTCATCAAAATTTTCTCACTATTACCGGGTATTGTTACGTCACAAGTAGTTATTAAGCTGATAACATCTTCTTGGTCTTCATGAAACGGCAACTCTTCACCACTGATCTCGAGAACTCCATCTTTGACATTCAATACAGCCCCAACTTTCCTTAGTAAATCCATCCCCAATATGAACTCATCGGAGATCTCTGCAATTAATACTGTATGTTTCACTGTGGTCTGGCCAATGGATACTGACAGATTAGCCTCGCCATATGTATTAATTATCTCACCAGTTGCTGTTCTAAGCTTTACTGTTGCAGGCAATAATTTAAGATGGCCTCGTACTACTTCTGGTCGTGCAATAGTTCTCGTTGCACCTGTATCTACCAAAAACGATCTACATTTATTATTGATACGACCCTCTATGTACAAGCTATGAATTCCACCTGAGGACGTAATGTTCACAGTTACTATGGGGGCTGTCTTTCTCGAGGTCGGCAGTTGCCCCTTGTTGTCGACCCGTTCTAGTTTTCCGACTGTTGTATCATTTTCTTGCAATTACGGCGAATATGACCTACGTCACCGCAATTCCAACATCTGGGCTCGCGTCTCTTCGGCATCGTGTTACGAACTACTTTTCGTACCATTTCTTCCAGACGTTCATCGTTTGGTTCGTCGCCTTCTTCGATGGTTCTTACTCGATGGCTCCGTGAAGTTTGACTAGCTGTTTCATGTTCCAAGGCAATAGCGAGCGCTTCATCCAGAACTTTTGGTCTTGCTAGTCGTAAAGCTTTCTGTAATTCACTTTCTTTTAACCCATTGACGAAGGTATCTACAGCAATTTCTTCCAAAATGTTGTCTGGTACTTCCGGATAAGCCAACCGCACTATACGAGCAACATCTGCTTCAAACTCTTGTAAATTTTCACTTGCTCGTTGAATTCTACTTCTTAGTTCCGCCTTGTAGACTTGTTGTAGATGGGCATCTCCGTAACGTTTGTCTAGTCGAGTGAACAAGGTCTGGTAACATTTTTCTTGACCCTTAGGAATCGATCTTAGTATATCTGCAGCATCACCTCGTAAAGCAGCAGTCAAGGAAACAGCTTTTTTTTGTTCTGTCCAATGATTGGCTGTCGCAATAGCTTCAAATTGTCTAAGGTATATGGACCAAGAGGACTTTCCATCAAATGGTGGCAATTTGAATCTCATATATGATGTGTCATTTCGTCTCTGGCTGATTCTTCTTTTACTACCGGATCTAAAGCTACTGTATTAACTGGTGGTAGCACTTTTGTATTAGTTATCATGCTCTCTAACTGTTTGATCTTCTCTTCTACTTTATCGAATGTTTTTGTGACTTCTTCAAATTTGTCATTGTTTTGATTACATACTTCGTCGAATCTTCTAGACATATTTTCGAATTTCTCGTCGTTTTGTCTAGCTATTTCTTTAATAGTTTAAGACGTTTCATTGAATCTTTCATCATTCTTTCGAGAAGATTCTTCAATCATTTGAGACGTTTCATTGAATCTTTCATCATTCTTTCGAGAAGATTCTTCTATCATTTGAGACGTTTCATCGAATCTTTTGGAAACAGTCTCGAATTTATCATCAGTTTTTTTAGAAGTTGTTTCTATCATTTGAGACGTTTCATCGAATCTTTTGGAAACAGTCTCGAATTTTCCATCAATTATTTTAGTTAAAACGGCTTCGTCTGCTGACTGAAACTGGAATGTCTCTGGGTCTTCTCCATTTTTGTTGAGAACAGTCTTCAGTCGTTCTTGGAGTGTCTTCTTGAACCCACTGCAGTCTTCATCGCGTTCTTCTAGCTGCTCACGCAACTGTTTTACTGAAAGTTCTACTAGCAGCATATTTGGTCAGGCACACACGTACTTTTTAAATGTTCTTTTATATAAAGATCACTACGCGGATGTTCCCGACGAATAATACTTTTCAAGTTCAAAAGTCTTTTTCAAAAGTCACTGCTGAATTTATTTGCAAATCTCACACCGTAATACCACTGTAGCGTGTTTAAATAAAACGAGCGGTTCGAATTTATATACATACATTTATTTATAACTTTACAGTTCGGTACTCTCTTATCGACTAACTCTACTTCTAACATTGTTACCTATATATACTACAGTTACTGGGTTCGAGAATATTCTGGCGTTGTCCCACCTCTAATTCGCCTACGTGACCGGTTATTCTCTCTCGCACTCGATACGCCGCGAACTTTCGAGAGTATTAGAGATGCAATGCAACCGTTACCTGGGCCATGCCAAAAGTATGTTCGTAACAATATATATATATATATATATATATATATATATATATATATATATATATATATGTATAATATATTATATGTATATATATTATATTGTATATATATATATATATATATATATATATATATATATATATTGTTACGAACATACTTTTGGCATGGCCCAGGTAACGGTTGCATTGCATCTCTAATACTCTCGAAAGTTCGCGGCGTATCGAGTGCGAGAGAGAATAACCGGTCACGTAGGCGAATTAGAGGTGGGACAACGCCAGAATATTCTCGAACCCAGTAACTGTAGTATATATAGGTAACAATGTTAGAAGTAGAGTTAGTCGATAAGAGAGTACCGAACTGTAAAGTTATAAATAAATATATGTATATAAATTCGAACTGCTCGTTTTATTTAAACACGCTACAGTGGTATTACGGTGTGAGATTTGCAAATAAATTCAGCAGTGACTTTTGAAAAAGACTTTTGAACTTGAAAAGTATTATTCGTCGGGAACATCCGCGTAGTGATCTTTATATAAAAGAACATTTAAAAAGTACGTGTGTGCCTGACCAAATATGCTGCTAGTAGAACTTTCAGTAAAACAGTTGCGTGAGCAGCTAGAAGAACGCGATGAAGACTGCAGTGGGTTCAAGAAGACACTCCAAGAACGACTGAAGACTGTTCTCAACAAAAATGGAGAAGACCCAGAGACATTCCAGTTTCAGTCAGCAGACGAAGCCGTTTTAACTAAAATAATTGATGGAAAATTCGAGACTGTTTCCAAAAGATTCGATGAAACGTCTCAAATGATAGAAACAACTTCTAAAAAAACTGATGATAAATTCGAAACTGTTTCCAAAAGATTCGATGAAACGTCTCAAATGATAGAAGAATCTTCTCGAAAGAATGATGAAAGATTCAATGAAACGTCTCAAATGATTGAAGAATCTACTCGAAAGAATGATGAAAGATTCAATGAAACGTCTCAAACTATTAAAGAAATAGCTAGACAAAACGACGAGAAATTCGAAAATATGTCTAGAAGATTCGACGAAGTATGTAATCAAAACAATGACAAATTTGAAGAAGTCACAAAAACATTCGATAAAGTAGAAGAGAAGATCAAACAGTTAGAGAGCATGATAACTAATACAAAAGTGCTACCACCAGTTAATACAGTAGCTTTAGATCCGGTAGTAAAAGAAGAATCAGCCAGAGACGAAATGACACATCATATATGAGATTCAAATTGCCACCATTTGATGGAAAGTCCTCTTGGTCCATATACCTTAGACAATTTGAAGCTATTGCGACAGCCAATCATTGGACAGAACAAAAAAAAGCTGTTTCCTTGACTGCTGCTTTACGAGGTGATGCTGCAGATATACTAAGATCGATTCCTAAGGGTCAAGAAAAATGTTACCAGACCTTGTTCACTCGACTAGACAAACGTTACGGAGATGCCCATCTACAACAAGTCTACAAGGCGGAACTAAGAAGTAGAATTCAACGAGCAAGTGAAAATTTACAAGAGTTTGAAGCAGATGTTGCTCGTATAGTGCGGTTGGCTTATCCGGAAGTACCAGACAACATTTTGGAAGAAATTGCTGTAGATACCTTCGTCAATGGGTTAAAAGAAAGTGAATTACAGAAAGCTTTACGACTAGCAAGACCAAAAGTTCTGGATGAAGCGCTCGCTATTGCCTTGGAACATGAAACAGCTAGTCAAACTTCACGGAGCCATCGAGTAAGAACCATCGAAGAAGGCGACGAACCAAACGATGAACGTCTGGAAGAAATGGTACGAAAAGTAGTTCGTAACACGATGCCGAAGAGACGCGAGCCCAGATGTTGGAATTGCGGTGACGTAGGTCATATTCGCCGTAATTGCAAGAAAATGATACAACAGTCGGAAAACTAGAACGGGTCGACAACAAGGGGCAACTGCCGACCTCGAGAAAGACAGCCCCCATAGTAACTGTGAACATTACGTCCTCAGGTGGAATTCATAGCTTGTACATAGAGGGTCGTATCAATAATAAATGTAGATCGTTTTTGGTAGATACAGGTGCAACGAGAACTATTGCACGACCAGAAGTAGTACGAGGCCATCTTAAATTATTGCCTGCAACAGTAAAGCTTAGAACAGCAACTGGTGAGATAATTAATACATATGGCGAGGCTAATCTGTCAGTATCCATTGGCCAGACCACAGTGAAACATACAGTATTAATTGCAGAGATCTCCGATGAGTTCATATTGGGGATGGATTTACTAAGGAAAGTTGGGGCTGTATTGAATGTCAAAGATGGAGTTCTCGAGATCAGTGGTGAAGAGTTGCCGTTTCATGAAGACCAAGAAGATGTTATCAGCTTAATAACTACTTGTGACGTAACAATACCCGGTAATAGTGAGAAAATTTTGATGACTAGACCTGATGGTTACTGCCGAGAGGGAAGTTTAAGGATGGTCGAAGATGTGAATAATGCCGAGTTCCTAACGGCAAAAGCTTTGGTGAGAATTCAAGATTTCGTTCCTGTAAGAGTTATGAATTTAAAGGGAACTGCTATTAAGTTAAGTAAAAGAACTTTGATTGGACAGTGTGTTCCCGTGGCTTCGATTTGTTCCATGAATACTAATGAGAAACCGTCGAAATCTAAGTATCCAAAGGAGCTTGTCGAGACGATGATTAAAACGTGCCAAGATCTTGATGATGAACGAACTAAAAAAGTGAAGTCTATGCTGATAGAATTTCAAGATGTTTTTGCCATGGATAATGGCAAAACAAGCATAGTAAAGCATAAAATTAATACCGGAGACGCTCAGCCAATCAGACAACAACCTAGACGACTTCCATTTTCGAAAAGAGATGAAGCCGAAGACATCATCAAAGATATGAACAAACAAGGGGTAATTGAACCATCAAACAGTCCATGTACATCACTAGTAGTCCTAGTAAAGAAGAAAGATGGTTCAACACGTTTTTGTATTGACTACCGACAGCTCAATGCAGTAACTAAAAAAGATAGTTATCCTTTGCCCAGAATAGACGATACTTTGGATACACTTTCTGGTTCTCGTTGGTTCTCCACACTCGATCTGAAAAGTGGATATTGGCAAGTAGACATGGAGCCAGCTGATCGTGAAAAAACCGCATTCTCGATAGGATCAGGGCTTTGGCAGTTCACAGTTATGCCCTTTGGTTTATGTAATGCCCCGGCCACATTTGAAAGATTAATGGATGCAGTTTTAAGAGGTCTAACATGGAAAACATGCCTGGTTTATTTGGATGATGTAATTGTAGTTGGAAGATCCTTCGATAAACATGCCAATAATCTAACAGAAGTCTTTCAACGATTGCGGGCAGCGAATCTGAAGTTGAGTCCGAAGAAATGTCACTTGTTTCGACGAGAAGTGAAGTACTTGGGACATATTGTAGCAAGTAATGGTGTAACAGCTGATCCTGAAAAACTTGCAGCAATTAAGGATTGGCCAGTACCAAGAGATAAACACGAAATTAGAAGTTTTCTTGGCCTATGTACATATTACCGCCGTTTTGTCAAAGGATTTGCCAATATCTCCAAGCCATTAACAAAGTTGACAGAAGAAGGCAAAGAATATACGTGGAGCGAAGAGTGTCAAAGAGCTTTTGAACACTTACAAATGGCTCTGATCAGCGCACCGATTTTAAGCTACCCTAGACAGGCAGGAAAATTTGTGTTGGACACCGATGCAAGCAACAGTGCAATAGGAGCTGTTCTTTCCCAAATCCAAGATGGACAGGAGAAAGTCATCGCTTACTTTAGCAAAGTCTTGTCAAAACCAGAAAGAAACTATTGCGTTACCAGAAGAGAATTGCTAGGCGTAGTGAAGGCTTGTGAGCATTTCCATAAATACTTGTATGGCAGAAAGTTTCTTCTTCGCACGGATCACGCTGCTCTAAAATGGCTCCTACAATTTCGTAATCCAGAGGGCCAGATGGCAAGATGGTTAGAACGATTACAAGAATATGATTACGAGATCGAACACAGGGCTGGCAGAGTTCATTCAAATGCTGATGCCCTTTCGAGACGGCCGTGCAGTGCAAATTGTAATCACTGTCTTAAATTAGAAGAACGACTTTGCCCCGTGAGACGAACCACCGTCATTAATGAGCAATGGCAGCCTCAACAGCTACAAGACGCTCAAGCAGATGATCCATGTATAAAAAGAGTATTGGATTGGATGCGCCGAAGTGAGAGACCTTCTTGGCAAGACATTAGTGCATGTAGTCCAGAAGTCAAGTGTTACTGGAGCCAATGGAATTGCCTAGTGCTAAAAGATGATCTTCTGTATAGAACCTTTGAGAACGATGATGGTACAGAAACTAAGCTTCAGTTGATTGTACCTAAAAGTAAAGTCGTCGTAATTCGTCGTTCCCGACGAATAATACTTTTCAAGTTCAAAAGTCTTTTTCAAAAGTCACTGCTGAATTTATTTGCAAATCTCACACCGTAATACCACTGTAGCGTGTTTAAATAAAACGAGCGGTTCGAATTTATATACATACATTTATTTATAACTTTACAGTTCGGTACTCTCTTATCGACTAACTCTACTTCTAACATTGTTACCTATATATACTACAGTTACTGGGTTCGAGAATATTCTGGCGTTGTCCCACCTCTAATTCGCCTACGTGACCGGTTATTCTCTCTCGCACTCGATACGCCGCGAACTTTCGAGAGTATTAGAGATGCAATGCAACCGTTACCTGGGCCATGCCAAAAGTATGTTCGTAACAATATATATATATATATATATATATATATATATATATATATATATATATATATATATATATATATATATATGTATATATATTATATTGTATATATATATATATATATATATATATCTACGGCATAAAGTGGACTCCGCCCATGTTAAAATTCAGGTTCAGGTGAGCTCCGTGGTCAACTGGACACCGATATACGGAGCTCACTTGACCATTCCATAATATTGGCTCTGTCGATTCGTCAACATGTATAGTTTCATAATTTTTAAAAATTTTGTGGGGCCCTTAAGTACCCCTGTATCATGAATGTATATTGCATAGTTCACGTGTATATCTTATAGGGGTCGTTCAGATCTTTTTCACTGTATATTGGAACCATAGGTATATCGGTTTAAGTAAGCTCTGATAGTTTGGCAACTCTGCCATTAAGCTGTATACTTCTCGCGTATAGGTTGAACGGTTGATATGGACTCCTTATTTTTGTTATCGTTCATACGCATTACAGTGTGTAACAGATATGTATACTATTAACTACCTGTTTTTGGTAGGTACGTGCTTTTCTAAAAATAGCTTTATAGATACAAAAGGATTTCGTTACCAAATTGGATTTTTTTCATATGCGGAAATTTCCTAATGTATTTTGTTAACGTGTGTATGTCTTCATACGTTTTATTTAAGAATTCGATAAGTAAGAACTTTTTTTATTTCATCCAATATTTTATGATATCTTGTATACAGATTTTTATTATTTTATTTCTGGTTTTATCTGTGTACTACATATAATTCTGGATAGAAGGTTATCTCAAAATAAATATTTATTTGCTTAAATAGATATTTTTGTGTAAAAATGGATAGTAGTGCACAAAAAAGGGAAGAATGCTTAATTTATCTAACAAGAATTATACCACTTCACCCATATTAGATACTTCTGAATGTTTTATCTCCTATTTAGGGGTAATATGTAGTCAATATAAGTGAAGCTAGTGTTAAATTGGCAATGATCTTTATAAGTAATAGCTTACTGACTGTACTTTACATGTTGAGTTTAAATAAATAAACCTTGTCCGTTCAGAAAAGAGCGATTTGAATGGCAAAGTCAACGAAGAAAGTGTAATGAATCTTTTATCACCCCAGATTCACACAGGTTAACCGCTGTTTGCAGGCAAGAGTCTTCCTGGCAGATTTAAGGAAGATAACTACCATAAGGAAGTTCCTTTTGAGGGTTCAGATGGCGAGAAGCAGCTTATTTTTTTTTGTATATCTTGCAGATGTGTTGATCTAGCCAGTTTTTCCTCGATTCTAGTCATAAAATGGGTTGTTATTCGAGGAGTGAATGTTACGAATCTAGACTTTGTTTCTTTTGTTCTCTAGCTACTTATCTTCGGATATTAGGTGGATTGATAACTACGATATTGTAGAGCTTATGTATGGATGAGAGTCTTAATATCCGCTTAATTTGGCTGACTAATTTATAGCTAAATCTACGTGTCAAGTATGTATTGATGTCACCCATACAAGCTAGGTATATTTGGCAGCAGAAGCATAGAGTTTAAGCGTCTACGTTTTAAGAGTGAAAGGATGTGCTTCCCGTTTTTAGCTGACAAGTTCGCGGAGAATACTATTTTTCTGGTTCTAGTTTGCCATTTAGTTTTAAACAAAGTTCTGTAAATTACAAAGTGTGTTTAATGATTTCATGACACTATTGGTTCAGGTATATGTTCAAATTTGTGAAAGCGTCTCTGTTAGGGACATTGAAGGAGCACACCTGACTTTTTCCAGGGTTTGGCTTAAAATTAATTTATAATCTATTTTTATTGTGTTTAAGATATAATTTAGATCTTTCTCCACTTCAGCAACAAAAGTTTGTGGTTCTGCAACAATAGATGTATCGTCTACATAATAAAAGTCCTAGTATTTACTGTTATGGGTTGTGTAAATGTTATACAGTGTAGGTGCCATTACGGTACCCCAAAGGAGACCGTTCTTCTACGTTTTCAATCTTCATCTTTTCTTACCATTGAGTGATACGGAAAATCTTCTGTTGTTCTATTACCTAAGGGGATATCACATAGATTTTGGAGAAATGTCCTTTAATTTAAGGTGTCGTAAGCAGAATTTAGATTGACAAATACCACTCCTCATGTCTGATATTTTTTATATCCGTCTTCGTTGTGTTGGGCAAGATTTAGTATGTGTGACGAACATGATCTACCCTGTCATATATAGCCACTTTTATCTTTAAATTTAAGTTTTCCTTCTATTATCGGTTTATATTCAGGATCATATGCAGAAGTATTGTGTATAGGTGAAAAAATAAATAGATATATTGGCCGATAGCTTTTGTGGTCGTTGGGGTTTTTGTCAGGTTTAAGCAAGGCAACAACTTTGTCTTTACTTTGCTTGTCTACAGACTTTGGATATTAGCCACTGTTGTATTTTTTTGTCCAAATTTTATAATTAGTTTTGTGTTTAGATCCTCAGTCAGGAGCCGTAATATTGTTCATAATATACGTGGATAGTGGATCCAAACTCAACATCGTTGAAAGGTTTCCTCAGCTGACTGATTTTGTCCTCTCTTATTTTAAGTTTTTCTTTGCTTCTTTGCCGGCATTTATTATGTTTATTTCGTTATTTTCAGCGATTAGCTTAATACCAAATACCCTAGGTTTGGCCCTCTATTTGCTTCCTGCAGTAGAAATACGTCACATTTGTGTTAAGCGTATATGTCTGATAAGCTTAAGTAAAGTAGAGTGTGTGTATCTGTAGATATGTCCTTACTATTTATAGACATAAGTAGAATAGTTGGTCCTAAAAAGGACCGATTTGACAAACATCATATTGAACGGGTGATTGAAGAATTAACCGATTAAATAATTATTCATTATCCAGAGTAAGAGTACGCTCGATTGCGGTGGTCTTATTGTAACTTCAAATTTCGTGAAGGCTTTTACTTTGAACTCCATAAAAATTTAAATTTTGCATACTGTTACTTATAGACGATATTTCGAGTCAGATTTGTTTAGTAATAACTGTACTTATATAGTCTCTTTGTGATAAGTAAATGAGTTTGTAATATCGGTTTACAACTCATATATGGATAATAAGGAAATAAACAGGTTAAAATGTGACAACAAATTGCTATATAACAGTACAAGACAATATTCATATGCTGTGGCAAAATCATCATATTTGGATTTCATATTTCAATTATCATATTTACATTGATATTTATGTGGCAATCAGCTGTAAAAGTCATTGCCTTTTTTTCTGTCATATCATATTTTAGCATATCATATTTTGAGTGAAATTGATCCTAAATTCGTCTAATAATATTAAGTTTTTAAAACAGCTGTGTTTTTATGCTCATTCGGTTACCTTTTGTAAACCAGTCTGTGTAAATATAAGGGATTTATATAATCTTTTCATTTCGTAATCTTGTCGTTTCATAATTATAGTTCTCTTGCTTTTATTTTCTATATTTTCTATATAAAGATCATCGTCATCGTATAGTCAGAACGCAACAAGATTATATTGCCTTTTTGAAAATACAGCCACGTAAATGGCGTTTTTAAAATTTATGTCAATATTTCTGAAGTGCCTTTTCTAGGATAATTTTTTTAAGCCTAGTTCGTTTGATTATATGTAATTGATTTGATAGTCCACAACAGATAAGTATTGATTGTAGGTAGGATAGCAGGTGTTGATAAATATGATGGGTCGGTAGATAGTCTCATTATTCCTAAATCTGACCATATGTTACCTCCCCCTTCATTTGTGGAAGTCCTAAGGACATTTTTTCTCTTGGGGCATCCTCCCAATTTAACATGGAAATGCAGTTATTATAGTCTTTGGATAAAGCCAGCGCAACTTTAGCATTGAGATTTAGTTTCTTGTACGACGTTGCTATCTTTATATATGTGTTTGATCTTGGAATTAGTTCTGTTCGGTATTGGTTAGTACTCGGACCTATGTAAGTCGGAAAATACCTCTGATGGCTTTTCTAGCAATCCTGGTCTAATTAATACGTTCTCGTCACGTCTCCACATATTAGCACTGGTTTGCTCACTATTTTATATACCCTAATTTTATGGATTCGAATTAGACTTCTGGATTTAAAAGAGGGTTATATATACATATACATCAGTTAGCTACCTGAATATTTCCTTTTATTTCTTATGTAACAACGTTACCTACGATATCTAAGACGCTGCAATCTTTCAAAATTATATGGCTTTATTGTTCCGTTATGCCCTAATCTAGATCCTCTCTTTTGTATGTTAAAGAACATTTATTTGATTTTCTCATTAGTGACTATTAGACCGCTTTTTTTGCTGCTACTAGCATTATTTTATAGCATTTTATTATTTAATTTATGGATTAAATCCGGATAGCAAATAGATATTCTTTACTTTCTCAGATATTCTAACATACAAAATCCTATTAAATTGTCAAAACCTTCCTTGCATATTCTATTCACTTATGAGGAGCAGCAGCAATATCAGTACCATAATAATGCGTATAGTTCTGAACTGGCTAATTGTTGGATAATGAGAAGCATGAGTGTAGCAGTTTTAATGTTTTCGGGACTGCTACCTGGTATCGGGGAGCAGAATTATCATTACCGAGTTATATACCGAAAATATAGGAATTATTGCCTGAACTTTATTATTATTGAACAACAATATATTCCCTAGTAAAATAATCATGAATTTACAGTAAGAAAAATTTTTGAACGTTGGTTATGAAAACATCATGTACATACCACCGGGTTCACTATGTCGATATCCAGCAAAATCCCTGTAATAATGATACGGGAAACCAAAGATGAAAATATGCTCCAAGAAACTCTGTGTTATAAAACAGTCGAATAAAATACAGATTCTCAATTCAAATAGTCAAAAAATTAATGAACAGCTTACTAAAATAGAAATAACGCCTATTTAAGAAGTACTCCATTAACGGCCCAAGGGACAAAGCACTCCTAGCATATGCTAATGATATATATCTCATAACTCTAATAAGAAACTCTCCCGTCCAAAAACTTCAATAAAGTGAAGACAGCACGAAAAATGTTTCACTTAAAATCAACGAAATGAAAACCAAATACAAGCGAATCAACAAAAGAGACCAATTCAATAAATCTCGATAAAATATTAAAGTTAATAACTACTAATTTTGAAAATATGGAACACTTTAAATATCTTAGATAAATAATCGTGGTTAATAAAAAAAACGGGTGTGGCAGTCCAGTGGGACTGCCGGTAGAAGTTATACTTCTATACACGCGTTCGCCGTTACAAATTTATATGGGAGTCAATCTGCACAATCATTACATATTTAATGCTATAGGTAAGAGAGAGCAGAAAGAGAAAAATAATTAGGTATATAGGTATATGGTGCATCGTTTGCTGTATATAAACATTTGACCTGTAATAGGAGTATAGTAAATGAAGGATTGTATCAATATTTTAATGAAAATATATATTTTTATTTTCATATATGTATAAAAGGAGTTGAATGCAAAAAAATTTTTTTACGCATACTCTGCAGTAAAATGCATTGTTTATTTTGTTATTAATATAAAAATTAGAATACAATACACTGCAACATAATTCAATATAATAATACAATACAAATTAAAATGCAATATTCATAAGTATTTAAAACTGCCAATATACATAACTTACTTTACGAAGATAAAAATAAAAAACCAACAACTCGGATTATGTTGTAAATTTTCATTTAATTTTAAAATTTAGCGTATGAACCAAACACGTAAAAGATTTGCCAATTAGACATGATACTAACGGATTTCAAAATTGACAGTTGTCTGTCATACAGTGATTATTTTGAAATGCAAAAGCCTAAAATAATTATGAACATTTAATAAATAATACAAAACATATCACATAAATAATAATATTAATATATATTATATTATATAAGTATATAACATTATATAATATAATATAATATATTTATAATATTAAATATATATACAAAAGGAACATTTTTATTCCCGAGGTAGGAAGAGAGAGAAAATATATCTTATGTCTCTCTCTTACTCATTATCTTACATATGTAATGGTTTCACAGATTCACTCCCGTGCAAATTTCCAACGCCGACCGTGCCTATAGAAATATAACTTCAATAATGCCACTAAAGAATCACAGAGCATAATTCAAACTTTAGACCTATTTTAATACATGGATGCGAATCATGGACAAAATAGGAAAGAACTACGAATATATGAAAGAAAAATAATAAAAAAAATGTTTTAACCTCATTATCATATCGCTTACCAATCCGTATAGAATAAGAACATATACTGAATAAAGAAAGCTCTTATACCGATATTGTTCAGGAAAATAAATCGCTTAAGGTAGATCGGACACATGCATAGACGTCAAGATGTCAAACTTGTAAAACTGGTATGGAAGGAAGTTAGCACAGAAGAATGCCACTTGGGCGTCTCAGTATGCAATGGAGAGAAAACTTCCAATCATATCTCAAAAAATTAACATTTCGTTTGATTGCAGATTCGTGGAAAATCGACCAACTGGAGAAAAGTTAGCGAAGACTCACCCAATGTTATAGCGCTACGTAACAATGATGATAAAGAGAAAGGAGAAACAGTGACAAAAAGCAACAAAAATGGACTAATGGAGCAAAGCTGCTTCAAAATCTTGATTGGAAGGGATTGAAATGAAAGTATAAGAAATACAATGGATGAGGGGGATTCACTTATGAGGGGCAGAAGCAATATCAGTACTATAATAAGGCGTATAGTCCTGGACTGGCTAATCGTTGGATAATAGGAAACATGAGTGTAGCAGTTTTAATGTTTTCTTGACTGCTACCTGGGATCGGGGAGCAGAGATATCAGTACCAAGTTAAGGCATATAGGAATTGTTGCTTGAACTTTAATATTATTAAATAGCACTATATTTCCTAGTAAAATCGTCATGACTTTACAGTAAGACAAATATTCGAACGTTGGTTATGGAAACGTTAAGGACATACCATCGAGTTCCCTATGTCGATATCCCGAAAAATCTTTGTAATAATGATAACCGAACCAAAAAAACAGAGATTAAAATAGGCGCCAAGAAACTGTGTTATAAAACAGTCGAATAAATACAGATTCTCGATTTAAATATTCAAAAAATTTATGAACAGCTTACTAAAATAGAAATAACGCATATTTAAGATGCAATCCATTAATGGACCAAGGTACAAAGCACTCCTAGCATATGCTAATGATATTGATTTCATAAGAAACTCTCTCCCGTCCGCAAACGACATTAACAAAGTGAAGAGAGTACGAAAAATGTTTGACTTAAAATCAACAAAATGAAAACCAAATACAAGCGAATCAAAAGAAGAGAGCAATTCAATACATCTAGATAAAATAATAAAGTCAACAACTTCAATTTCGAAAGTATGGAATACTTTAAATATCTTAGATCAATAATCACGGTTAATAATAATGTCACTAAAGAAATACAGAGCATAATTTTTCTAAAATTTTTTAACCTCATTATTATATCACTACAAATCCGTATAGAATAAGAACATATACTGAATAAAGAAAGCTCTTATAACGATATTGTTCAGGAAAATAAATCGCTTAAGGTAGATCGGACACATGCATAGACGCCAAGATGTCAAACTTGTAAAACTGGTATGGAAGAAACTTAGCACAGAAGAATGCGACTTGGGTGTCTCAGTATACAATGGAGAGAAAACATCCAATCATATCTTAGAAAATTAACATTTCATTGAAGATTCGTGGAAAATCGATCAACTTGGAAAAAAGTTGTAGTTAGCGAAGACCCACTTAGTGTTGTAGCGCTACGTAATGATGACAATAAAGAAAAAAAAAAGAAACAGTGACAAAAAGCAACAAAAATGGACTAATGGAATACAGCTGCTTCAAAATCTTGATAAGAAATACAATAGATGATTGATGGATTCGAGAAACTTGAGACTTGAGAAAGGCACTCTGCCGAAACAGCTGTAGTGATAAGATACTATTAATTTGGTGAAAGTTTTGAAAACAAAGTTTTTAGTATTTTGTTGTTAAATAAAATGGAATTACCATACGACATTATATACGCTATAATAACTAGACAACTTGTATGATACGGACATATAAGGAGAAAGTTTCATGAAACAATAAACTACCCAATATTCGTTATGAGTGAAATCGATATGAATAAAGAAAATGAGGAAAACTATGGCAAAAAGGTAAAAAAAAGTAGTAATTAAAAAATGAGAGAGGTACCTTGTGGACAACATGTGCTTAATTAGGAACGAATTGAGATAAATAATCAAGACGACAAAGAACATTTTAAATTGATAAATCTATACGATTTTTAACAATGCATATTAATAGGTCATTTTCAGAGCCAACGTGCTAATTGTATGTAAAATGAAACTTTTTAAGAATGTTTGTATGAAAGATAAAACCGTATGAAACATGACCGTGAAATTTATATACCAATCTATAAATCTCTTTTAAAAGAATACTGACACCTATACATTATCACAATACTACATATCATAATACTAAGAAGTCTGTTATTTTAATCTAAGAATAGGCTTTATAATTTACGAGAGATTTAATTTAATGTATTTAAAATTTTCCAGGATCCGGTATTGTAATAAGAAACAAAATTTCACTACAAGGCTTGAAATCGTGTTAAATTTGACTTTAGATATTCTTTTTGAGATTTAAAGATTTTGTCTTTCTTCCCAAGACTTTTCTTCCCTCTACTCTTCCTTGCATGATGACGCGTAGAAGAGAGTATTTATCGTTTGGAACTATGTGGCCCAGATACGATGTCCAGATAGACAATTCGTTTGAGACTTTTACAGTCCAAGGAATTTTAAGAATACGCCTATATAGCCACATTTCGAATGCCTTTAATTTGTTTACAGATTTGGCTTTCAGGGTCCAAGCTTCTACCCCATAGAGCAGTTGCAACCATACATAACATTCGACGATCTCAATCTAATAGCCATACTCAATTTCTTATTTGTAAACATTGACTTTTATCTGTTTAGTTTAGTCCTATCTTTTTGCTTTATCTGTTAATGATTTATATAAGAATTTGTAAATCATCTATATTTTCTGTAATAATTGGGGTTTAGTATGCAAATTTTTTGTTATTAATGATGCTCACTCCATTCCTTACTTCTTTCCCATAGTGTCTCCTAAAATAGTAGTTGGGAGTACACATTAAATAATTGTGGTGACATTTCACATCACAACAAACATCTCTGGCTGACTCCTTTTTGAATTTCTGCTTGATTTGTCTCATCTTTCACCCGCATGACCGCTGTTTGATTTTAGTAGATTTTTTATTAAATTAATATCTTGGTATCTAGGTTTATGTGTTTTAATGCATGTATGGGCTTACCAGGTTGAACTGTGTCAAATACTTTTGAAAATCTATATTAGATAAGAATACGCTTTCATTATAATCTCTTCATTTTTGTAATAGTACCACCATTGCGCACAATTCCTCTTTTGTTCCCAATCCACCTCTAAATCCAAACTATGTGTTGTCCAATTGTTCTTCACATTTTTTATTGACAGACGATTTAATGTTGTTATTAACCGGATGACATTTATGACTTTTATTAAATTTTGATAATCGTTACAAATCAAGTCTTTTAGTGACATATTATTCTTTTAATTTTTACTTCTCATTTAATGTCTATATTTTGTTAGTTATTTTTAGAGTAAATATATGATGACTAAAAACGAATTGATCAAGAGTAGTGAATCGATGCCAAGAGCCGCTATTCTATGAAGCTACCCTTCACGACGCCATCTTGTGGCGCTAGTTCCGTGACGCTCACCTCAGCATTTTACTGTAGAGAGAAAAAGTAATACAATGCCAGTATAGAAGCTTTGTTTTAAAAATATGCCATAAGGAAAGATATAAAAGGATTCTTGTCATTATATTATATTGCATACTGTATTATTAACAAAATTTTTCATAATACATTCTGATATACGCTTTCTCTTGCCGCTAACGAACAGAAGTTTTTATTAACTTTTCGGTAATATAATTATGTAGGTATTTATATTTTTAACTTCTTACCATAATGCTAGAGTACAAAAGTAGTTATACTCTACTGTATTTTTTTCGTGGGGGTTCTATTTTTTAACTGTGTGATGAATTCTTGTATTTCAGTTCGTACGATTTGCGTTAATTAATTTAATGATATTTCTGGAGTTACAAGTGTATACTCAGTTTCTGTTGTTCCGTTTATTTATCTGAGATATGTTATTCATTCTTCTCTAGGGATGTACTTGATCTCAATCAATTCTTTGATTTGGTTTTTGACCTCTTTCACATCTGTTTCAAACCCTCCGGCGGACTTTTAGGTCTTCATTTTATATAAGCATTTTTTTCTTAGCATTTTACTTTTACCTCTTTTAATAAAGTGTGTCTATTTTTCTTTCTCAAAGAGCCTCTTTTATTTTTGTTTTTATGTTGGTATTATAATTTTTCAAATTAATTCGACATTATTTCCACTTGATTCTTTTGTTTCAGTTATTGCTCTAGCCTAATTTGACATTTTTTTCCTTCAAATCATCAAATTTTCATAAATTGTTTATATTTCGTTGTAGTAAAATTCATATTTTCCGATAAGCCTAACATATGCAGCAGCGGTGTCATGAAACCGAAATAATCCAGTTCTGCATAACGTTTTTGCTGATCGATTTACAAATAAATTTTCAAACACATCAAATTGATCATCCTTTTTACTTTCGTATACGCTCATACTTATCCAAATTAAATTTTCAATTTCCAAAAACTTATGATACCTCCTCAATCCGCAACCCTGCGCCACGGACAATATCTATTCCGGCTATCGACATCAGTCTAACAAACCTATCTCAGTTAGTTTCAAATTGTCGTCAATTACAACCATCTTTTCGGCTGAATTATTCGCAATTCTAAAAAGACAACTCCCTTCTACTTCTTATTAAAAAAGAACTTAAAAACATTTCAAATAAGAACATCCAAGTTCATTTTTTATGGGTGCCTTCTCATGTCAGAATTGAAGGTAACGAAGTTGTAGATAAACTAGCTAAAAACGCACCAACTAACCTGATGTCCGAAGAAAGTAACATAATGGTACAAAACGATTTAAAACCATACTTAAAACAAAAAATAATTCAAAAATGGCAACAAACTTGGAACAACACTCCATTAAGGCTATACGAAGTTAACAAACATCCATATCTTTGGAAACCAAAAGTAAAAGACAGAAGAGAGCATGTGATGCTTACCCGTGTCGTCTCCGGTGTAATTAATAAACGTATGAAAAGTCGATAGCATCTTGGTGCAAGTTTCCATGTTTATTAATGTCTCAAACTATTGAGCAATATGTTGCAATATTGCGTAGTTAGCCGGTACGCCCTTATTGTGGCATTGTCTTGAAAAAGACAATGCCTTTATGGTTTATTTACTTTTGTAGAAATAAAACACAGGTTTTCTAAGAAGAAAAAAACTCAGCTTCAGAGTCTTAGAAAATTCGCAGAGCCCTTCGAGCAAAGTGCTCTAGGGAGCTACCCTAGACGGGTAAAACCATACTGACTTGAGATCCGAAAATGTCCCATATTTAAAGATAAATTAACTTTTATATGAAACTTTTTCATTTCTCAACCAATTAAATTTAATTATAAGTTCCAGAAGGAAGGGCAATGCACATCGAGGTGCGTGATTGGTGGCACCTGATGACACCCGTCTCCGTATCGGCCAGACACGACTTACTCATGGCTATTTACTACAGCGCAAAAATAAACCAGTTTGTGAAGTGTGCAACCATGTTCTAACGGTAAAACATTTTTTAATACAGTGTCCTAAATATAACAGTGAACGACTCAAATATAGCATACCCAACTGCCCTAGAAGAAAATACAGATACCCAAAGAATAATTTCTTATCTTAAAGACTGTCAACTTCTTCATAAGATTTAAAACATACATTGTAATACACATACATATTATTATTATTAATTGTAAACTAATATATATACACTATTTGTATCAAGTGTAACATTAATCTAAATACGCTAATGCCTCTGCGTGGTAGATGCGTTTAAAAAAAAAGGTATTTTTATTTGATTATAGATTATATTAGATTTATATTAGATTAGATATTCAGTTTTGTGAAAGCGCCTGTCTTAGACAAATTAAAGGAGCGCTCCTAAGATTTTTCGGGGTTTGGCTTAAAATTAATTCGTAGTTTATTTTTATTATATTTAAGGCATCATTTAGATTTTTTTTCACTTCAACAACAAAAGTTTTGGTTGTGCAATGTATCGTCTACATGAAAGTCCTAGTATCTACTGGTATCGGTTAATCATTTCTGTAAATGTAATACAGTGTAGGTGCCATTACGCTACCCCAAGCGAGACCATTCATCTGCGTTCTTCATCTTACCATTGAATGATACGAAAAATTTTCTGTTCTGTAGATATACGCGGATAAAGCACGTGATGTTTTTATCTAAGGCGATTTCATACAGTTTTGGAGAAATGTCCTCTAATTTAATATGTCGTAAGTGGCATTTAGATTGACAAATACCACCCCTGATACCCGATATCTTTTGTACCCGTTGTTGCTTTTTGCAAAAACGGGTACGTTATTAAGTACGTTAATAAGTATTACGAATAAAAATAAATAAGCAAGAAGAATATAAGTGATCTATGTTTAAACCAAATGACAAAAAAAAGAATATTATATATACATTTACTTCTAAATTAAATATTAAATTTTGATATGCCTGACAGTGAAAGATACAAAAACACAATTATTTAAAGTTGAAATAACGATAGCTTGTACAATCACAAAGCATTTAAAACAATAAGACCGAACATATTATATGTAATTGTAATAGATATGTTGCCGAGAATCAGGTTACATTAAGGTACCGAAATATTTCTTCTTTTAGTATCTGCCATAAGTGTATCTATGTGTTTATGTGTATCTAAAATATAGTATATAAGATATTGAATTCCCTACATTTAAAAATCGAAATACTGAAATTAGACAGTAAAAAATTGGAATTTTAAGAATGATTTATAAATTGTTATAATTCAAATTTTACTACTTCATGAAACAAATATTTTATTCGTCATAAACTGTAGCAATCGAAACATCGGAACGTACATTTATAATATAATAAATGTTTCAGTGCCAATGCATAAAAAAGATACTAGTACATAAAAATGGACCCTTGCCTTTTCAAAGTTTATAATAGACACTAATTTAAGTTTATCTATAATTAAAGCAAGTAATATAAATTACCACCATAAAATATTTAACTACAATAACCAAGTACGTATTTGTGAAATTTCTCGATGACTAAATTAATTGATATTTAAATAAATTTGAAGATCCAAAACGTACCTGCTGTAAAATTTAAAAATCTACGACTAATCAAATTATTGGCAACATCGGAGGAGTTTAGTTGTGTACGCAAAGAAATGTACACGGATCCCAAAAGTGTTTTAACCTATTACGGAGTCCACTTAATCCGACGTGTTGGTCGGAGTCCACATAAAGCGCTACCCAGATAATAATATACACGGTGTATATTCGCCTGGAGTTAGTATAATACCGTTTTAGAACGGAGCTTACATTAACCGCTAGATGTATATATATATATATATATATATAAATATATATATATATATATATATATATATATATATATATATATATATATATATATATATATATATATATATATATTGATACGATTAGGGTTTATAGAAAATAATTTATAAGTTATATACTACATAATATTAGATATTTGGTTGTTTTAAATAAGTTATATACTAGAGAATTTAATAAAAATTATTTATGTGAGGGTATTTTTAAGAAATTATCATATAATAATTGTAAAAAGTTGTATTTTAATGTTGTAAATATATTTAAGTGAGCCATGTGCATAGGCAACCAAAAATACTCTCGAAGTGACAGATAGAAATTAAGAATTATAAGGAATATAAAGTGGGGTTATAATAATATATTGTTTGAAATGTGTATTTTATTAAATTAGAGTGTTAGTTACTAATTTGAATGTTTATTCTGATCTGAAAAGCCTAAATGTCAACAAAATTATCAATGGAACATTAACGAATTCTCCAGAGTGCAGAGTGTGACCATTGTTTACGGTCGAACATTCTGGAATAATGATTATGTCGGTGGATGGAACAGATATTTTTTCGAGAACATCCATATCGAAGAAATAGAACGAAATTGGAACATGATCCATTACCAGATGGTTCTGGAATATCCAAAAAGATATAAATACCCGTGATTTGGATTCAAGATGGCAGTTTTTAGTCAGAAGTCAGGCCAGTTCATTATGAAAGTTAGTAGACACATTTAGTTAGTGAATAGTGAAGTAAATTGTTCAGAATTTTCAAGAAGTCAGTCAGAAAAGTTTAGTAAGAAATATGAAAGTTAGTTGGAGTCAGTGAATCAGGTACAAATAGTCAAATTGTTTAATATAGTGAGTTAAATGAAGATTAAAAATTATGCATATAATTTAATGCACATTTATAATTATACACAAATAATTATTGAAGATAAAAAAGGTATATTGGAAGAAATTAAATTATATTATGGTTGGAGATTAGTATAAATCAACTTATAATAATTGGATATTGGTATATTGAAAAGAAGAATAAATATAAATGCTGTTTGCTGGTTTGGTTGGTGGTGTATAAATGCTGGTGAAGAAAACTATATCTTAAATTGGTAGAAGCTGATAATTGGAAAAAGTAATTTCACAAAAAACAAGGATAACTGAAGTACGAAGACATTCAGTGGTGATTAGAATCTATATAGTGGAAAACAGTTCATTTAGGCATTCAGTGAAAGAAAGGTACAAAATTTTGTTAATATAATTTAGTTAGTGTCATAACAATTTCAATTTTGAAGATAGTTTGTTTAAATTTTACATTGTCTATAGAATTTAATTAGTTTTATAAGAATATCAATTTAAAGATAGTTTATTTTAAATTTACATTGGCTAGGTTAGATATATATGTGTGTTTCATAATAGTTATAATAAAGATAATTTAAAAAAGTACTTACAAACTAATTCTTTGAGAACCGCGATAAAAACCCTATATATTATTAAAAATACTCATTGCTCATCATTCAAACAAAAAACACATCATAACAATTTGGCGCCCAACGTGGGGCTCTCTATTTAAAAGAATTAGTTTGGGAAGATAAGTGCTCTCATATAATTAAATTAATTATCAGTAGAAAGAAAAAATTGTAGATTTTATTTTTAATTATATTTGAACAAGTAAAGTCTCAAAATGTCTCAAGGAAAGAAAGGTACAAGAAGCAAAAAGAATGAAGAAGATGTGGAAGTAGAAACACAACCTATACAAGAGGAGAGTTTAGTTCAAGTTCCACAAGATACTGCAGAAATGAATCCAGAAAGAGAGGAAAATGTCAATATGGCAGCTTTGATTTCATTAATGATGCAGATGAACAAGACAATGGAAGAGAATACGAAAAAAATAGAACACAAAATGAAACAGAATTCACAAGAAGTCAAAGAAGACATGAAAAAAATGGAATAGAAATTAGAAGAAAATTATAGAAAATTAGAAAAGAAAATAGAAGATAATAATAATAAAATTGTAAAACAAATGGAAAAACAAATGGATAAAAAACTTGAAGCTGCAGAAAAAAAAGTTGCAAATGAAATAAAAAGTATACGGAAGGACTACAAGAAAAGGATAGACAATGAGAGGACAGAAGTAAAGAGGATTATTCAAGATAATAAAATAGATATAGAACAGAAAATAGAGTTGGAGAAATGTAACTTAGAAGTAAAAATTAATGAAGACAGGAGAAAAACAGAAGAAAAATTAGACGATATACAACAAAATATCCAAATAAATTGTAATCAAATAAGAAATGTGGAACAGAGAATAGATGATATTTCACAAATGAGAGACATAGGGAGACCTTACTTAAATTTAACAAATGAGACTGGGATTAAATTCTCTGGTAATATAAAAAATTTGCATCCTAGAGTATACATAAATAGTTTAAAACATAAATTAAGATTTGTGAATAATATTAATGATATTAAAGATTATATTAGAATGACATTAAATGACAATGCAGCAACTTGGTTTGCTAGTATTGAGAATGATTTAGATAATTTTCAAACATTTGAAAATAAATTTTTAAATTATTATTGGGGTGAATTAGAGCAAGCCAAGTTTAGAGAAATTCTATATTTTGGAAAGTATAATGAAAATTTAAAATCAAATATGGTAGATTATGCATTGAAATTGATAACAGTTGCAAAATATTTAGAACCACCACTTAGAGAGGATGAAACAGTCTTAAATGTATCTAGACATTTTGATGCTGATGTTGTGCAAACCGTAACTGTACAAAATATTCAAACAATAGATAGTTTTATTAATTTTATTCAAAGAATACAAAGAGGCAATATGACAAGTAATAATAACAACAGAAAAAACAACAATAACTTTCAATATAATAAAAATGATAATCAACAATATAGACAATCATATAACAATAATACTAGGTATGGTGATAGTTTACAAAATTTTAATAATACTAACAGTAATCCAAATAGACAGAACTTTAATAATAATACTAGTTATAATAGACAAAATTTTAATAATAATACTAATTATAATAGACAACATTTTAATAACAGTACTAATAATAATAGACAAGATTTTAACAATAGAAGAAATACAGAGCGACCTAACTATAACAGACAGGTAAATTGTGTTCGAAGGAATAGAAGCTGCGAAGACAGGGAACGAAATAGTACAAGGCAAGAAAATGTGAGTAGAAGTCATAGTAGGGAAAGACATAGGACATCAGATCCAAGTGGTCAGATACAATCTGACAATTCTAATAATCAAAATTTTGTGCAGTAAACTTTCTGAATTACAAGTTAGGCCATTGCTATTATGAAAAACCTTCTGAATTTATTTCTTTAGATGAAGAGAAAATTATTGAATCTATTAATTTAATTTATATAAATGCTTTGGCCAAAAATAAAATGATTAAAATTATGATAGATACTGGTTCAGAAAGTACATTAGTCTCGGAGAATTTTATTTTTAATACATTAAAACTATCAGATATAATAAAGATTCCAAAAATTAAAATTATTGGTGCAAATAATAAGAAGTTGGGTGAAATTGATAAACTAGCCAATTTTAAAATTAATATTCTTAATAAAGAAATTAATATGCAAGGATTTATTGTCAAGGATTTATGTGTTGATATATTAATGGGAAATGATGAATTGGAAAAGAAGAAAGTAAAGATAGATTTTGAAGAAAAAATGGTAACTTTGGAAGGGCAAATAATTAAATTTATGCAGAAAGATGAGGTAGAAGAAGGAATAAGAGTTGATAGGATATTATTAAAAGAAAATAATGATGTTTATGAAGAAGAAATGTATTTTGATGATAGGGAAATGTCCCAAAAGAATGTAAAGAATAATTATTGTAGTGAATATTTAAGGAATGGAAATTTTAAGCAAATGGATGCCTACGAGGCGGAGTGCGTAAAATTGGAAGCAAGGAATAATGAGTACATAATGAAGAATAATTTTATTTGTAAAGAAGAAGATATGATAAAAGTTTTAAATTGCCCTGAAGAATATAAATCAATAGTCATTTCCATATTGCAGCAACACAAGGGACTTGTCAATAAAGAAAATAGAATTGCACAAAATTATATCCATAGTATAAAAGTTAAAGAAGAAAAAGATTTTAAAACAAAATCATACAAAATACCATATAAATACAGAGAAGAAGTAAACAAAACAATTAATAATATGTTAGAAGATGGAATCATTGAGAAGGCAGATACACGTTTTATCAACCCTATAGTAGTAGTGCGTAAAAGATCAGGTGAAATCAGGTTATGTCTGGATGCAAGGAATATTAACAAGATCACTGAAAAGCAATTTGAAGCACCAATGAGTATAGATGGAATACTAGGAAGAATTACAGGAATGTCATTTTTCACTAAAATTGATTTACAGCATAGCTTTTGGTTAATACCTCTAGAAAAAAAAAGTAGACAGTATACAGGATTTCAGATAGATGGAGTAGTATATCAATTCAAAGTAGTACCATTTGGACTTCAATCATCTTGCAGTGCTCTATGTAGATGTCTTCATGATATTTTGGATCAATATGAACATTTTGTAATTCACTACATTGATGATATATTAATTTTTTCTAAAACGGCTAAAGATCATGAGAAACACCTAAAAATTATAATAAATAGATTAGACAAAGTTGGACTAAAAATAAATCAAGAAAAATGTACATTTTTTCAAAAAGAAGTCATATATCTAGGTTATAAACTTAACACTAAGGGAATCGAAATGGATCCAGAACGGACACAAGTCATTCAGGAATATAAAACACCACACAATTTAAGAACTTTAAGAGGATTTATTGGAATAATTAATTATTATAAAAGAATGATACCAGATCTAAGTATAAAAGAAATTCCATTACTTGAACTACTGAGAAAAGGTGTAAAATGGAGATGGGATCAGAGAAGAGAACTAGCATTCCAAGAGATTAAAAACATTTTTCTGTCAAATTTGAAAATATACTATCCTGACTACACACAGCCATTCATATTAAGAACAGATGCATCAATAGAGAGATTATCAGGGGTATTATTACAAATACATGATGGGGTCGAATACCCAATACAATTCATTTCAAGAATCACAAAGCCACATGAAAAGGGTTACTCAGTTTCAGAATTAGAACTAGCAAGTATAATACACTGTGTCACAAAATTAAGATTTTATTTGTTGGGTAATGAATTTACAATAGAAACAGATCACCAAGCTTTAACGTCTATATTAAATAACAAATATGGAAACAGTAGAATACATCGGTGGAGTCTAATACTTAGTGAATACTGCTTTGAAATCAAATACATTTCTGGAAAATCTAATATAGTGGCAGATGCTTTATCAAGGTTAGAAAATACATCACAAAAAGGGCAGCGAACAATAAAAATTGGATTAAATCAATTAGTAGAAAGTACTGAATTATATTCTAAAGAAGAAATTATAAGAGATCAGATCAATTTGAGTGAAAAACAAAAAGTCTTTAGGAAAGATGGGGTATATTATAAAATAATAAATGGCATAGAAGTATATGTAATAACTAGAACTTTAGCAAAGAAAATATTGAAAAACTTACATAACAATTATATGCATATTGGTTCAAGAAAGCTATGGATGCTATTTAGGGACAATTATTTTGCAAAGAATGACATAAGTATAGCAAAAGAAATTACTACCCAATGCCCAATATGTCAACTAAACAAAGAAAAGAATTTCAAAAACCAGAACACACATAAATCTAATGTTGTATATGAAAAACTAAATACAGTTTCCATGGATTTTATTTCAAATTTAGTTCTCAGTCCAACAGGAAAAAAGCATATACTAGTGATATGTTGATTTATATACAAAATTTATTAAACTATATCCCTGCTCCAGAACAAATGTTAAAACATTAAAATTATATATTAATCAATTTTTCGAAGAAATAGGACCATTTGGAAATTGCATAATAGATAATGCTACATATTTTAACAACCAAAAATTTCGGGCATTTTGTGAGAAAAAGGGAATCAACATTCATTTTACAAGTATCAGACATCCTCAGGCAAATCCTGCAGAAAGATATATTAAAGAATTTATAAAATATTTAAGGATACTGTGCCAAAATCAACACGAAACTTGGCAGCAACATATACCACAAGTAGAGTATTTTTTAAATAATACACATATAATTTGAATACAGAGGAAGTACCAGAATATTTAATGTTTGGCCATATAGGAAACAGAAAGTGGATTAGTGAATATAATCAGGATATGTTAGAACAAGTAATGCAGAAAGTGAATAACCGAATTAGGAGGAAAGCTGAAAAATATATCAGAAGACAAAATCGAAATATAAAAAAACCAATCACATTTCAAAAAGGAGACCTAGTGTTAATTCGTTCACTTAGAAAAAGTAATGTTAAAGAAAACCGTTGTAAGAAATTACAACCAATGTTTGAAGGTCCATATACAATTGAAAATCAGAATGGACTAAATAGTTATGTGTTAATAGATGCAGAGAACAGACTAAGAGGCATATTTCATATCAACGACATTTTTCAATATCATGAAGAGATTGAATAATGATTTCTATACCTTTAACACAAATATAATAACACTAATAACTTACTGATATATCCATTTTATTCAATAGACTTGATTTGTTAAATGGTAGATGGTAGATTTCATTATTTTGAATCATACTTGTTGAATTTTGTATATATGGAAATTAATTTGTACCCTAAAAATCATAATTTGGGGTTAGACACAAAATTGATACTATAATTGCTATAAAAATGTCTTTCTAATATAATAAAGTGAAAAAAAACTTACCAATTTATATTGATGAAAGTTATTTTGAATGGAAATAATTCCTAGATTTTGTCTATAAACAAACAGAACACCATATCGATTATATTTTTAATTAAGGTTATATTTTATTCTCTGATATCGCATCCATTGCCCCATTTGACATGACAGTTTGACCATAGAATAGCGGAACTGTGCTCCGTTGTTCTCTGCTTTGACATAGACAGCGAACAGGGATGTATTTAACACATTTTAAATAATAAAAAAAAAAAATTGAATTATTAATTTATTAAATTTAATAAGGTATGAGAAAATTAATATTTAAAAAAATAATAAGTAAATTATTTATTTTAAATATTATTTTGGGGTATTGATACGATTAGGGTTAATAGAAAATAATTTATAAGTTATATACTACATAATATTAGATATTTGGTTGTTTTAAATAAGTTATATACTAGAGAATTTAATAAAAATTATTTATGTGAGGGTATTTTTAAGAAATTATCATATAATAATTGTAAAAAGTTGTATTTTAATGTTGTAAATATATTTAAGTGAGCCATGTGCATAGGCAACCAAAAATACTCTCGAAGTGACAGATAGAAATTAAGAATTATAAGGAATATAAAGTGGGGTTATAATAATATATTGTTTGAAATGTGTATTTTATTAAATTAGAGTGTTAGTTACTAATTTGAATGTTTATTCTGATCTGAAAAGCCTAAATGTCAACAAAATTATCAATGGAACATTAACGAATTCTCCAGAGTGCAGAGTGTGACCATTGTTTACGGTCGAACATTCTGGAATAATGATTATGTCGGTGGATGGAACAGATATTTTTTCGAGAACATCCATATCGAAGAAATAGAACGAAATTGGAACATGATCTTTTACCAGATGGTTCTGGAATATCCAAAAAGATATAAATACCCGTGATTTGGATTCAAGATGGCAGTTTTTAGTCAGAAGTCAGGCCAGTTCATTATGAAAGTTAGTAGACACATTTAGTTAGTGAATAGTGAAGTAAATTGTTCAGAATTTTCAAGAAGTCAGTCAGAAAAGTTTAGTAAGAAATATGAAATTGTTTAATATAGTGAGTTAAATGAAGATTAAAAATTATGCATATAATTTAATGCACATTTATAATTATACACAAATAATTATTGAAGATAAAAAAGGTATATTGGAAGAAATTAAATTATATTATGGTTGGAGATTAGTATAAATCAACTTATAATAATTGGATATTGGTATATTGAAAAGAAGAATAAATATAAATGCTGTTTGCTGGTTTGGTTGGTGGTGTATAAATGCTGGTGAAGAAAACTATATCTTAAATTGGTAGAAGCTGATAATTGGAAAAAGTAATTTCACAAAAAACAAGGATAACTGAAGTACGAAGACATTCAGTGGTGATTAGAATCTATATAGTGGAAAACAGTTCATTTAGGCATTCAGTGAAAGAAAGGTACAAAATTTTGTTAATATAATTTAGTTAGTGTCATAACAATTTCAATTTTGAAGATAGTTTGTTTAAATTTTAGATTGTCTATAGAATTTAATTAGTTTTATAAGAATATCAATTTAAAGATAGTTTATTTTAAATTTACATTGGCTAGGTTAGATATATATGTGTGTTTCATAATAGTTATAATAAAGATAATTTAAAAAAGTACTTACAAAATAATTCTTTGAGAACCGCGATAAAAACCCTATATATTATTAAAAATACTCATTGCTCATCATTCAAACAAAAAATACATCATAACAATATATATATATATATATATATATATATATATATATATATATATATATATATATATATGTATATATATTATATTGTATATATATATATATATATAAATATATATATATATATATATATATAAATATATATATATATATATATATATATATATATATATATATATATATATATATATATATATATATATATATATTCAGGGATTCTGCAGAATTCACTGCCTTCCCTCGCTCAACTGTTTCCATCTCTCTCTGTTGTCCCATTCTCCATCGTTTAGGCCTCTCTTACTCATGGCGTTGTCTACTTCATTCCTCCAGGATTTTCGGGGTCGTCCTCTTTTCCTCCTTCGTATGGGGCTCTTCCTTATTCTCTTTATCTATCTGCTGTCGCTAGTTCTTCATACATGTCCATACCACTTTAGTCTTTTTGGTTCTATATATGTTAGTATGTCTGTTTCTATAGATGTTCTTTGCTTTATTTCGTTATTACTTTTCCTATCCATTCTAGTTACTCTGCAGCATCTTCGCAGGCATTCCATCTCTGTTGCTACTATCTTACTGCTGTTTTTCTTGTTTATGATCCAATTTTCAGCCCCATATGTCGCAATACTTCGCACTAATGTTTTATAAATCTGCTCGGTACTCCCATGCCTTCGCGTTTTCTTTTCCATGTAGTCAAAGCTTTTTCTAAGTACATTTTGAATAGGGTTGGAGATGTGAAACAACCCTGCATAAGCTCTTTTGTTGTGGTGAAGTCTCCTATGATTCTTGGTCCCATTTTAATGGACACTTTATTTTCGTTATACAGAGCTTTTGTAGCTTCTATGAGTTCCGTCTGTATTTCTAATTTGTACATTGCCTCCCATAGTTCTCACCTTGGTACAGTGTCATACGCCTTTCTCAGGTCCACAAATTCCAAATGTATATCTCTATTTTTTGCTTTTTTCTTTTCCAACAGTTGTTCCAGTGTTTATATGTGGTCTATGCATGATGTTCCTACCGTGAAGCCTGCCTGATCCTCCCCGATTTTGCCTTTTATCGCTTGCTGTATCTTTTCCACAGAAGAAAGTATTAACACTTAAAAAATGAGAAAAAAAGTTTTAAATGGTGACTGTTAAATTAACAATGTAATTAATATTTATGTCTATAAAGTAATTGAAACTAACCACATAATAAGCTCAGATGACCCTTACATTACATAATTAAAGTATAGTTCGTTTACGATAAGAATAAAATGGTGTCGTTCTAGTAACTTTTAATATCCAGCCATACAACAAACTCCTTATGCATAGGTTCTGATTTAATCTAGTGACTTTTCGTGAATTATCAGTTGGCAAAATATTGCAGTATTGCAAGTTCATTTCTCAAGGCTTTTTGGTATTGCGTTTGTGCACTGGAGCTTAGGTCGTGTTGGTTATTTACTTTGTCGTTTTAATTTTTACCGCAAATTAAACTAAAAAAGTTCTTTTGAGAACTAACAAACCTTTATAAATTTTCCAAAAATGCGCAAAGCTTTAAGAAGTTGTGCCAAGAAAATGGTAATTGCTTTAATTACCCATTTTGAGACAGAACGTGACCATCAATCTATATTACTTCTATTTGAAGCAGTTAGAGATCTAAGTTATTATTTGTACTTTTTTTTTAATAGTAAAATTAAGTGTTGTAAGCAATATGAAATTTTATATTTTTAAACGATTGTATTTTGAGTAAAAAGTGAGGTTATATGGAAGTTTTTATCTTTAGTGAGTAGAAGCGGCGTTAAATGTAAGCATGTGCCTGTGTACGATATGTACAGAGAAAGTAAGGTTTTGGCCAATCTTACATACCGTAATTTCGGGTGACTTTGACTCACTTTCGAAGTTTGAACGTAGATTTTAGTATTCTAAATACATAAAAGTATGTTTCTTAATTTATTTGTATTTGAGTCTTTAACTACTTTTTTTTTACAAAAATTACACTAAAACACAACGAAGCGCTTACTTTATTACAAAAAAAAAATAAAAATGTGGTGTGCAAAGTCACCCGCTGGTTTCGGGTGACTTTGTCTCAAGCTACATTTTACATTAATTCTCTATGATTATTAGTGTTTGGGCTTAAGTCACCCTACAAGATGAATAATAAATAAACATTTTATTAGTTAAAAAAAATATTTATTTAAATTTCAATAAAAAAAAACTAAAACTAAAATGAAACCCTACATAGGACCCTAGGTTTACAAAAAACATCATTTTTAAACAAAAAATGAACAATAAATGGCTCTGTGAAATCTGTGAAATCAATATTACCCAGGGTGGTAGGATTTTCTTACGGGGACTTCGGGCCATTGCCACAAACTTCTTTCATCGAGTACCATTAATTGCACCCAACCGTAACAGTTATTACTGCCTCTTACAAATACATCGAATTTTCCTGGAAAGCTGTCGACGTAGTCGGATACAATTACGAAGTCTCCAACTCCAATGGAAAGCTTTTCTAGATCAGCATTATTCCTGTAGCTCTTATTAGATGCAGAATTAGACGTAGTATCTGCAATGTGTCCAAAATCTTGTATTTTATTTAAACGTTGTGTTTTTTACCGTCTTATATTTAGTCACTTTACTACAGCCAGCTGCAGCAATGGTCGCTTGTCCAGACATATCTTGATCTAGGCTACTGTCAAGTACAACTTCGTTATTAACGTCTCCGAGGACCTCATTTTGTTGTAGATTTTTTTTCTCTGTTTTACAAATCTGATTATTGGCTTGATTATTCGCCTGTTCAGTTTTCTTTCCAATCTTACTTTTTGCTGTCATTCTAGTTTTTCTTTTTTGCAGCAATTTCTATTTTTCTTTTTCTTTTAACTCCGTCAGCTGTACTCCCCTTTTTTCTGCAAGAAAATTTAAAACAGCGTCACTTACTCTCGAAGGTACTTGCGTAGCATCAGTTTTATAATTTGGAATTCTAGTTAGTACTTTTTCTGCGTTTAGGGGAGAAATGCCACACTTTCTAAATCCACTTTCCAAATTTTTTTCGCCATTTACACTAATTATTTCAACCAGCTTTTTTAATAGGGTGGGAAAGGTACCTTTTGGGATTAGGTTGGTGTTAACATTCAGTGTTTTGTATTCTACCAAAATATTTCGCCAGGCTATTTTCATCGGTCGAAAGTAGGCGACATCTAATGGCTGTGTTAGGTGCGTAGAATTGGCAGGAAGGCACACGAATTTAATATTTTCTGTTGCACAAAGCTGTAAAACTTTTATTGATATATGGGACGATAAGTTGTCACCAATTAACACTTTAATGCCAGGAATAGGTTTCAATGTTGGCAATAAAAGAAAAGCGAACCAGTCTTCGAAAAAAGCTGTGTCGAACCATCTGCTTTTCGATCTGTTGTACCGTGCTCCATTTGGACCATTTTTTACCCAAGTCAACCACAGTTTATTTGATTTATATACGACATATGGAGGTAGCATTTTTCCAGCCGCATTTCCACAAAACATTATTGATGTTGCCGATTTACTAAAATTCATCATTCTCTCAGGATATTTAGTTCCACGTTTTGTTAAAATTTTATTTTTGCCGGGGTCGTCACTTAAATTTGTTTCATCATAGTTCCAAATGTTGTTCATCAACAACATGTTGTTCATGTGGGACATCAGCGAGTTCATTCTGCAATTGGTTAAAGTAGTCTTTTATAGTGATTTCACTGATTTCTGCTCACGATCGTTTAATGTTGCTTGCAAAACGGTGCGTTAACAACGGATTGCGTTTAAGGAAAGCATTTAACCAGTCTTTTCCTGTCAAGTTATCTATAAATTGCTTAATAATCCGACCATCACGATCTAAATAATTTTTCACTAAATTTCGTAAATCTGTCTGATACAATGGAAATCCGTATAAAGGTAAGCTACAAATATGAGACGTGAAGGCGTCCTCTTCAGCTTTTGTAAAAATTGTTTGACCACTATATTGTTTTGTGTGCCCATTTTTTAATCTATTTTTTAAAGTACTTACTGGCACTCCAAATTCTATTGCAGCTTTTCTTTGAGATAGGACTCCATTTCTGAAAGCTTCTAGAGCTCTTTCTACTGTGTCTGCCGTGTAATTTCTATAATTTCTACTACCAGCAACACGTTTGTAATTTAAGGGCATCTGAAAAAAAGGTCGTTAGTTCTATACAGTTAACAAACTCTGCAGTTGTTACAAGGCTAAATTCAAATTAAAAATCAGCATTTACTTACTTTAATTTAAATATAGAACCAACGAATGACCAAAATCCAACATTCAACAAACTGGGCCAAAAACACCGGAAAACCGTTAAATTCTGTACCACTTTGCAAATAACAACCGACCTTATTAGCATCTACGTTTAGACTGAAATACTGACGCCAGGCGGGTAAGAATTCACAGATATTCAATGTGCAACTATGCAATTAATCTTACTCTTGGAAGTATTATTGGTTGCCAACCAATTTTTACAGTGAAGAAATCTTATGTAAAAAGGCTATATTTTAAAAATTCATTTTTTTCTTATTATAACCAGTATTACCGTGATTTATTAAAATTTTCCTGAAGTTAATATGGTACTGATGGTGCGGCATAATGAAATTTACATGATAATATATTGTACATATGCACTAGTTACTAAAATTTCTTTTTCCCAAAATGAACCAAAATCACCCTGGCGGGCTAAAGTCACCCGAAATTACGGTATCAATAATCTTTAAACAAATAATCATTTTAGAGGAACAAGTTAAATTATTTCAAACACTAGAAGCGAGATTAGCAAAAAGGTATATTTTTAGTGGTATTCTTACTTCTTTATTAAAAATTGTATCCAATATTGGTTTTCGTTATAAAAAAGATTATTCACGCCGTGGTTTAATGGAAATGCCCAATATTAGTTTTAAAAGACATAATGTTTCTGCAGCAATATGTGAATTTAAAAAATCAAGATCTATACACATTTTGTTTTCTTGGATGAGACATGGATTTTTTAAGACTACTAGTAGACGTTATTGGCAAGTTTCGAGTGACAAAAGTGTTAAGAATACTAAAGTCGGTGGTGCAAGGTAAATATATGTTTAAATAATGATAATGATGACGATTTTTGCATTGATAACGGTGACGAAGTATTCTAATTGTATGAAGCAAACAATTATATGAGTATTGCAATATTGTTATATTAAAAGTACATTACTGTAATACATATTTAGTTAAAAGATATTTATATTCGCCTAAGGTAATCAGAACAAGCTAGATTTAGATCGGGATACAGCACTAACGATTACTTACTAGTGATAAAGAACCTTATAGAAAAGTCTGCAGAATATAAGAAACCATTGGCACTTTGTCGATTAAGAAAGAAAATAGGTAAAAGAAATAAAATAAGACTTACTCACAATCAATTTAATTTTACTACCAAAACGACCTGTTTCTCCTTCTACAATTTGCAAAGCATCTTCAGGTCAAGGGGTACAAAGTAAATAAATGCTGAAATTATAAAAAGCCCACATTAGGGTGCTTACAAATTCTTAATTGGTTACAAAATTGATTACGGATGTATATGCATCTACCAGCACATCAACGTTAGAAACTTTAAATACATTACATAACACCTGCCTAGGGAATGTACTTGGAGCGTACAGAACAACTCCGATAAATAGCATCTTCTTCTTCCTATGCCGTCCTCATTAACGGAGGTTGGCGACCACATTTTTAAAAGCTTCTCTGTCTTTTGCAACGTGGAATAATTCGTCTACAGTCATGTTTGTCCAGTCTCGAATATTTCGCAGCCATGACTTCCTCTTTCTACCTATTCCCTTTTTGCCATCGACTCTACCCTGCATGATGACCTGCAGAAGACTATATTTATTATTGTTTTAGTATGTGTCCAAGGTATGCAGTCTTGCGTACTTTTATCGTTCTCAACAATTTTTTGTCTCGACCTATCCTTCCCAGCACTTCCTCATTGGTGACCCTGGCAGTCCATGGAATTCTTAACATTCTCCGGTATATCCAAAGTTCAAAGGCTTCAATCTTTTTAACTATTTGCGCTCATAGTGTCCATGTTTCTATCCCGTACAATAGTTGCGAGCAGACGTAACATTCAACAAACCTCAGTCTCAGCGCAGTATTCAGATTTTTGTCACAGAACAATTGTTTGAATTTTAAGAACGCTGCCCTTGCCATTTCTATTCGTACCCAGATCTCTTGGTCTGGATCTAATTCTGTGTTGATGTAAGCTCCCAGATATTTATATTTTGTCACTCTCTCTATTTGCTGTCCACCAAGAGTTAGTTGTTCATTATTTATTGGACTCCTTGATACTATTATAAATTTGGTCTTATCTGTGTTGATGTCCAGTCCCATTTGAATGCATTCACTATTTATTGCATCTAGTAAAGTTTGTAGTTCTTCTATACTCTCAGTCATAATTACCGTGTCATCTGCAACTCTCATGGTGTGTATGATTTCTCCACCAATTCTTATTCCCTCTTTTCTTTCCCATAAGGCTTTTCTGAATATGACCTGTGAGTACACGTTGAAAAGCGTCGGAGACAAGACGCATCCTTGCCTAACCCCTCTCGCAATCGGTATATTATTTGTTTCTATATCGTTCACCTTTACTACTGCTTTCTGGTTCCAGTATATAGCCTTAATAAACTCAATGTCTTTTTTGTGTAAATTGATGTTTTTTAATTCATCTATTACCTTCATATGCTGCACTCGGTCAAAGGCCTTCCTAAAGTCTATGAAGCATACATAAATAGCATACAAGCTTGAAATAGGTAAACCCACGTTAAAGATTTGTAGGCAGCTATTAGGCGGCATAACTGTAAATAAAGGAATTTTAATAACATATAGACATATCCATGGCTAATGATTCTTCAAAGTTTAATCTCCTATAAGCACGCAGAATTTATCACGCAATAAACCTACTTAACTGGAAGCAATTTTCATCCTTATATTAATACAATAATATATCTTCATTTTTACCTTGGATTATAAAAATTCCAACAGTGAATTGCCGTCTATTACAATTCCAAGTACTTACATCTTATCATACAACACTTTAGAGATCTCGCTCTCCCATTCCGATTACAGAGTATACTATACAGACACGTGTAAACTAAAAATAAAGTCGGAGTAGCAATAATTAATAGTACATAGATTCTCAAATATAGAATTCCAGATACTGTAACCATATTAACAGGAGAACTCTATAAAATTTACCAAACGATACTGCACGCAAATACAAATAAGATGAACAAAATATTAATTGTGACAGATTATATGTCATTACTACAAATATTCAGGAAAATATACAGGCAGATACGACTACCTTTACAAACAAATGAAGAACTAAATAAATTCAATACTAAAGCTCAAACATCAAGTTTCTCTGGGTCTCATCAAATCTTGGAAGAGCAGGTAACGTAGCAGACAAAAATGTCAAAGAAGCTATAAACAACAACAGTATCTCTATATCAGCCCAAACTGTAAGCAATGGATCTCAAAAGCTACTTATTAAGCACATCTTTAAGAACTGAAACAATTACTGGAAATTCAAACCATCAAAGCTTCAAGTGATAAAACATAAGATTGGACCATGGCAATCACCCCAGGTACCGAAACCAAAGCACATAATTATTATCCGTTTACGACTTAGACATACCCAGTTTTTAAAAAAGAATAACTCCCAATTTGTGACGAGTGCGGTTCACCCCTTAAGCTATAACATGTGCTAAGGTTCATCCGATTTCAACATGGATAGTCGGTACACGCGGTCGGTAGGTGTGGCGATGTCGTCATAGCAGTCCCGAGTTTTGTCATTGGTTAGAAATTAAATGTTCACGTTTTTCAATTTTAAGAGTGACGAACCGACGAATAAGGTTCGTGTTTGTGCTACTAGAATATTTAACGTAATTAAGGAGTATACAGAAAAACGTATAGCAGAAAACTGAAATGGAAATGGGCTGGACACAATGAACGTCTCCAAGATGGACGATGGAACAATGCCATCGGAAAGTGGCGTCCATACAATGCAAAGAGATCAAGAGGCAGACCACAGATGAGGTGGAAAGATGACTTTAGAAAACAAGGAGGTCCCACATGGCAGAGAATAGCTCAAGATAGGGAAAGATGGAGAGAACTGGGGGAGACCTACATCCAACAATCGAAGAATAGAGAATAGGTTAAAAAAAAGGAGTATAAAACTTCTAACACACTAGCTGCACCAAAAACAAATAAAAACCGCAAGAGCAAACTGGACGATGTTGACGAATTTACCAGGAATGCTATAAGGATTGCCCATTAGTTCTTTTTTAAATATGAAATTTCCACAGTAGATAAAATTTTAAACCAAATCAGTGGTTCTTTTTCTTCTTCTTAGTCGTTAACCTGATGTAGGTATCGTGATATCATAAAGCTAAATTTCCCAATGTTCCTCCACGTTTTTCTATCTTCTGTCATTCTAGCACATTCTGACAATGGAGCGCCAATGGTAGCAACAATATGGTCTGTGTATCGTGTGGGAGATCTACCTCTATTTCTTCTGCCTTCTACTTCTAAATCAGTGGTTAATGGTATTAATTTATAAAATTAATTATACAAAAGTGAAGTCATATGAGTACTATATTACATTTGACTTGCAATGATAAACAGCAGTCGCAAGGTAGTTACTACAAGTGCACGCATAACTTGCCCTATGACATATTTTCCTGTTTAACGATAATATACGAATACACAATCACATAAAAATGAATAAAATACTTAATGTGTAATTAATAATCTTCGGTCTTTGTCGAAAAATCACCTTAAAGTCCCAACTTAAACCCTTGTGAAAACCGTATTTGAAAATTGTAATATTGATGTCCTATCATACTTTCCTATCATTTCCTTCTTATAATAAATTATCTAATCCAATAATCTAATCTAAAGTTATCTATCTAAAATAATCTAATCTAAAAATCCAATTATTATAATATTGTAAAATATTAAATAACTGTTTTTTAAGTGTAGTTTATTTTTTCTTTAATATATAAAATTAAATTTATATTTTATGAAAAGTTGTTTACTATTAACTACTATCAACTGTTTAAATTCGAAAATTGTTTACTGTAAATTACTATTAATTATTAAAAAGACATTTATTATACATAACTCCAAAAAGTGTACTACGAAATATAAGGACTAAACATAGTTTAGGCTTTAATTAAAATATAAACGCTTTGGCTTATTGCAACTCTGTACAACAGATCTTCAAATTCCTATCACGTGCATAAACGTTTTTATGTTTTGATGCTGCTCGTCTTAAAAACGGATGAACTGTAGTGGCGAGTGCGAAAAGTTCAATCGTCACCAAATTAAATACCATTTACCAAACAAACTTAAAGACATTTTAAACTTAGAGACTACACTTACACTATAGATAACCTACTTTTGTTTTTGTTTACTTCAACACGTTGCGTACGGCGTGAGATAATACGTGTCTCACACTCGATTGGATCCTTGGACAGCGTGGCACAAATGGTGTACAATAGTATATTTTCACTTAGACGGCGTGTATTACAAAACGGTTCATGCGACTGTGCTATTAAAGCAGGAATACAAAAAGAGCCGCCCTAGCGAGAGGCTGATAAGCGCCGGACGTTTGTTTTGATTTTATGAACCTATTTTTGGTAAGGTGAATAAAAAAATAGTAAAGTAGGTAAATAGTAAAAATTCTGTTTTAGTGGAAAGCTATAATAAGCATATGAAACATCAGAATATTAGTAAATTATAACAAAACATGTAAAATTACGAAAAAAATATTATTTCTTGTTCATCTTATGTTCCTGAAAAAAAGAAGGAATACAATAGTTCTTTTTACACCCATTGCATTGCCAAACTGATCGGGAATAAGTATTCGCTACAGTATTCCTGTCATTTGATTCTTTTAAGGCCTTATTTATAACACACAACACAACGGTTTCATTTATGGTGTACCAAAACGTATTCTAGTTGTTCTATATCATCTGCTTTTTCGTTCTCCATCTGGTCCACACGATGTTTATCGAATGTAAGACTCCAATGTAAGACTCCAATGAGAGTAAGACTTGAGTTGATCTGATAAATCAATGTAGCTCTTGCACCTGTTGTAACTAACGACAGCAGTTGGTTTCTCTATTTTACCGCGTATGTTCTTCATTTCAGTGGTGTCTGCTTGATATTTTGTCGTAAGCCTCATCACGTCATGTTTGTCTTTCCACTTTAGCATTACTATACTAGTAGAACTTTCTTCAGCAACAATTTAATTTTTTTTTTAATTTAGTATTAACCACTTTGGGAGAATTGAGTTTACGATTATCTCTTACAGTGCCAACTAGGTGTGTATTTCTTTCTAATAACTTGGTTGCAAGACTCACACTTGTGTAATAGTTGTCGGTATATAAAGTACGCCCACAGTCAAGTAGATTATCCATCAATTGTAACACAACTCCTGCAGAAGCACTTCCATCATCAGTCTTATCGTTACCAGAATACACTTTGAAATTGTATGTGTACCCACCTATAGTACATAATTTGTACAGTTTTACGCCAAATTTGTGTCGTTTGTTCTTTATATATTGCCTAAATTTTAGGCGTCCTCTAAACGGCACAAGTGTCTCGTCTATGCATACTTCTTCACATGGCACCATTACTGCTTGAAACTGTTCAATTAGCTTCCCGAGAAGTGGAGTAATTTTTCTTAGCCGATCATTTACTACAGATCGGTCATTATTGTCGCCAAAGTGCCACATCTTTAATAGCTCCTCAAAACGATCTCGAGACATTATACTTTTTATCAAATTTGTATACAAAATGTCGTTACTGCAGTATGCTTTTATTCGAGGATATTTGACTAATCCCATCTACATAATAATGCCAAAAAATTTTTCCATTTCAGAAGTATTTGTGGTAACCCACTTCTTTTTGTGTTTCCTCTTATTTGACGGTGTAGTATAATTTTGTAAAACCTGCTGTGCATATAAGTTGGTTTGTTTAACTATATAATTTATTATGTCGTCAGTAAGGAAGATCTTGAAACAATCATATGGTTCTTGATCTATATAATTCTCGTAATACAAAGATTTTATTCCGTCGTTTTCTACACTATAATCGAATGTTTTCAGCGATGTTGCATCAAATTCCCCTCACTGAAATTGCTTGCTATGACACTTCTTCAGAATTGTGGTCATATCAATTACTTCTTTTATAGTTACATCAATAATATTTGTTTGTTGTTCAACAGTCCTTGTTCATTGGATTAAAATAGTTTTATGTGAACCAGATTCCAAATCCGTCTACAAAAAGTTTACCTGTTTATTGTTGACAAAATAAAAATAAAGTTCAATAACTTACGGTTGCAGAAACCACATTAGAAGTACCTTCGCCAGATTTTTCATCATTTTTCTTGACACGCTTTTTGGGAACTGGCTCCTCGCAATCATCAGAAGAATACTCATTGGAAGATTTAGGTTCATATTCTTCTGACAAATAAACATCGGCAAATTCACTTTCATTGTCCTCATCAGACATAATCTCATCCCAAATGGTTTGCAGATGG